>NW_010268107.1:7189-7484 GCF_000690775.1 Eurypyga helias
TGGGGAGCCGGGCACCCTCAGCATCAATTTCCTCCTCTCGGCACGGGGCAGACGCTGCAGCCCGCAGGACCCAACACACGAGCCCCCAGCACTTCAGAGGGGGCTTTTCAACAGTGGGAACAGCTTTGCCTTCCCTGTAGAGTGCTGGGGGCGATGCCCCCTTGCTGCTGTAGGCCAGCCGCTCAGCTCTTCCCAGGTGATGGCAACCTCTGTCCCCAGATGTGCCCACCCCATCTTCTGTTTGACCCTTCACAGGCAGGGCAGGGGTTATCCGGGACAAGCTGTGCTGTTCTAG
>NW_010268107.1:7506-8352 GCF_000690775.1 Eurypyga helias
CGGCACTGAAGAGGGGAGGGAGGGAGCAGGACTCCCAGCCCATCCTCTTCTGCCTCCCAGGGCCAGCAAAGCCCCTTCCCAGCCGGTTCCTTCCAGCCCAGCCTCTGGCTCCCACTCCGGTTCCTCGCAGGACACAGCAAGATGCGGGTGAGGATGCTCTGCCGAGACTCCGCTAACGTTTTCCCGGTTTCCTGTTCTCCTGCAGGGAGGGAACGATTATGAAATCTATGACGATCCCCGCACGGTGGGGCACAGCGTCCAGTCCCCCCAGGACACGGTTCAGCGCTGCCGCAAAATCTTCTTCCCAGAGAGAGCGAACGAGTGCTGACTGCCAGCTCCCCGCAGCCCTGCCCCGGCCCCCTGCCAGGAAAAGCACCTTCGCTGGAGAAACCTGCTCAGGGTAGACTGAAAAAGAAAACCCCCGCTTTCCGGCGCCGGTGGGGATGCAACGCGCGGTGTGGGGGGCACGTGGGGGGACCCTCGCTGAGCAGCCCGGTGGCACTCCCCACCGACGGCGGGGGCGCGTGGGGAGCGAAAAAAAAAAACTCCTCTTTTGACGGTTTGGGTGGGCAGCAAAGCTTTTCCCAGTCGGAAAGCATTCCAAAGGGCCGGTCAGGAGGGCATGTGTGTGTCCATCCCGCACTCCCTCCCCTCTTCCCTTCTTTTTTCACTGTTGCTCGTCATGCTTCTGCACGGGGGAGCGTGTGTCGCGCCTTTCCCTGCGCCTTGGCCAGGGGGATGGGGCTGCTCTGCTTTCGAAGGCCAGAACACAGCCAAATGCAGCGTTTTTCACGGGTAAATGGCTTGGGATACACCACCAGGAAGGGTTTCAGTGGAGGCTGCCAA
>NW_010268107.1:8398-10216 GCF_000690775.1 Eurypyga helias
GAGCCATCCCCATCCCTGAGCTCGTGGTGTGCTTGCTCCTGTCCCCATCCCAGTGCCCTGCCTGGGGCATCCTGTCCGTAGTGAATCCTCTGCCCCGAGCTGGACACATGGGCTCCATCCCCGGCTCCTCAGGCTCTGAGGAGGGTGGAGGACGCCTCAGCCAGCCAGGGAAGAGAGGAGACGGCATCAGGACGTAGGTGTTTGTACAGCCCGGGGGGTCGGGGCCTCTCCTGCAGCAGGGACCATCCCCCGGGAGTACCCCCTCCTGCGGGAGGTGGGGTTACGGTTTGTGGAGAGCGACACTCCAGGCCTGATCCAGCAGGGAGAGGCACGTCCCAGCTGGAATCCCTTTTCCTCCGGGCTCCTCTGCGCCCTGGCCAGGGATGATGGGGCTGCTGACGCCCTCACCAGAGCCGCTCCAAAGCGAGCGGCCAGGGAGGCTCTTCACTCCCAGCCCGTCGCAGGGAGCCCGATGTGACCCCGGCTCGTGGCAGTGTTGTGCATCCTCATGGAGAGGCTTACCATGTCCTTCACCGCGGTGCTGCACCGTGCCAGTCCCTGCAGGTGACCTGGGAATGACAGTTCTAAAATTACTCCGCTTCTGCTCCAAGCTTCGCACAGGGGCACGAGGAAGTGGATTCTCTCTTTATCTTAACAAATTCTGATGGCTGCTGTGGGTTTATTTTCCATGTTCTGTGGAAGTTGTCAAGTCCAGACCTTGCCTGGTGCGGCCGGAGGAGCCTGGATGCCTGGTGTGTGCAGAGCACCCTGCAGAACCGTTGGGAGCAGAAGGTTTCCCGGCAGCCTTCCCATCCGCATGTCTGTTAGGCATCACAGATGTCTCCATGTAAAACCTTCCCTGGGGCATTCCCAAGGGACCAAGTCCCCTTCCTTTCCAGTGCTCAGCTTCCCATCATGCTGCCGGGGATGTTTTCAGGGAGGGCGGACACGGGCCGGAACCGGTGTCAGTGCCAACAGGGGTGCAGACCCCTCCAAGCTCGCTTTTCCGCCCCGTCTCGTCCCACGCACCTGGCTTACGTGATCACTTCAGGGACACAAGTTCTGCGGTGCAGCTGCCACGTGTCCTCCGGCCCCTCTCTTCTCCCAGCTCCTGGTGGGCTGCAAACCCACATCTCTCCTACGACCCATGGCCTCCTCCCTCCCGCTGGCCCTTTATTCCTGGCTGTGACGCTGCTCACGACTCCGTACTCAGGAGGAGCTCGGGGATCCTTTCCGGGGAGATGTCCTGCTCCCCCGGGCGCACGTGTCTGGTGTTTGTGGACCTGGAGGGTGCCAAGGGTTCCTGCAAGAGATCCCCACAGCACATCCCTGCTGGAGTGGCACCGTCCCCTCTTGTTCTCCTTCCTCTTTTTCTCCCGTTCCTGCATTCCTCGCCCTTGCTCTCCTGCACTTCTCAGCACATCAGCTCCGTAAGGCGTCACGTTGGCGTGAGTGCCCGGCCTGCCCAGCGTCGGGAAATCCCCAACAAATACGTGGATTCCTCTCCCTACCCAGAGAAAATTTCCGTGTGGGAGAAGAGGACCTGTTGGGGAAAGCGGGATGCAGGGTACCCTTTCCACAGGCCGCTGGTTTTGGCCCTCCACTGGAGTCTTCGTGGAGGAATCGTGTGTTTTGCAGTTCCTCCTTCCCCGTTTCACTGTGGATCAGATGATGTGTGGATTCTGGGGGTTTATTTTCCCTGTAGGTCTATTCCAAAGTCAGCGGGGTCTGGAGAGCTTGCTGGGGGGCGAAGAGCTGGGCCTGGCCCTGGAGGCACCGTGGAGGCGCCTTCCTGATGGCCGCGCATCCCTGGCTCGG
>NW_010268108.1:0-9742 GCF_000690775.1 Eurypyga helias
GAGAACCAGAAAGGTATGCGTCAGGTTGGTTTGCGTTGGTAGTTCCGAGATACAGCGGTGAAACCAAAGGGTTTGGTTGGAGCCGAAAAATGGGGTGAATTGGTAGCGGAGTTGCTTGTGGGTTCCCTGGAAAAAAACCTCTTCACACACACTCACTGCTGTGTGAGCTCAGAAATTTGCTCATGGCACAAAGTGGGTTGATAGGGAGATGGATCGTGATACTGTACAGAAAGACGTGGGTGACCTTTAAGGAATAAATATTAAAATAAGATTGAGGAGAAAAATTTTGAAAAGGGTTGTTATGCCATGTGACTAGAATAATAATGTCAATCTGAAATTAAAATAGCTGGGAAAAAGCAGTGAGGTAGACTTGTTGACTGCCAGATGCGTATCAGTTCCTTAAGTGATGATGCTCTTGAGAAGGAGAGATGGCAGTTTTGTGGTAGTTCCGCAAGACTGGGACCTTGTATGCCATCCTCTACTCTGCGGGTTCAACACCCACATACAGCAGTTGGACTGGCACAAAGCAGGGCTACGACGGTTACATTGTTCCCTGTTTGAGAAAATACCGAGAAAAATGATGTCTTTGCTGGAGCAGAAAGATGGTTGAGGGTGTTTAAGAGTATTCCCCTTTCTCCCTTCCTGCTCACACCTCCCCCACCCAAAAGTCACTGAGTTTAAGGTTGTATGCTAGTCCTCAGTCCTTAATGTGTGCTGGTATAGAGCTGGGTCTCCCAGATTTAAAAAAAAAAAATAAGCATCTCCCATATGCGACCTTCATGCACAAATACATATTAGAAAGGCAGGGGGAAGGAAACTGTTTTCAAACAAAACAGGGTTATTGTCCGTGCTGTTCCTTTAACCTGTGTTTGGTGGAGGAACAGCCTTTGCTCTGTATTTGAGCACTTACCCTAGTCCAAGAGTACATCTCCTAGAAAGTGAGGTTGTGCAAATAACTTGTATATAATTAAACTACAGTACAATTCCTGTATATGTGGGCGTAATTCTAGTTGTAAAAGTGCATGAACAGTGATAGCCCTTTCTTATTTTGGGAGAATATAATCTTCATCCAGCTACAGTTCACTTACTGAACTATTTTGGTAAAAACTACACCACTTAGCAAAGTAATGCTTCCACTAGTTGGTGCACCAGGCTTGGTATGTGAAAGTGTTTGCTCATTTTGTTAGACATTTGGTGATTAAATGCTGATGTTATGTGCCAGTATAGAAGGAATGCTTGATGAATTCTGCTTAAAATACAGTGTGAGTTGTTGTTGGTCGTGGTGCTGTGGCTTACTGCTTCCCTCCCTGATAATGTGGTAGTCCCTTTACATGGTAAAGAGACTGTCAACTGGATAGCTGTTTGAATAAAATGGGAGGGTCTTGGGTTTTTTCCTCCTGTGTTGTCCTTAGAGAAAGCAAATTGAAGGTACAAGTAAGCTTAAATTGTTTTCCTAACTATGTTGGAGGTCAAACTTAAATGCCTTGTATCTCTGTTTGCTACAGTTCTTTTGGAATGGAACTACTTAGCTTTCATTGCTTCAATCAAAATTGTTGCTTGTATCTAAAAGTAGATAAAAGAAAAAGCTAACTATTGTGTTGTGCTTGACTTTTAGTGAGGAAAAGGAAATGTATAACCTGTGTGGTTTGTTTTTGTTTTCTAGCATGTTCAGTGTTTTCCCAGAGGTCCTGTGAAGAATGTCTAAAAAATGTTTCGGTAAGATTTTTAGCTGAGAATTTGATGACTCTCTTTCCATTTAATATGAAGTTAGATGATGGGGGTTGGTTTGGCTGTTGGGTGGGGAGGTTTGTTTGTTTTTAATGGTGAACGTAGTCAAACTACCCTTAATCAGAGGAAGTATCTGTTATTATTTAAATGGTAGTCAGCCAGTGTGCTGCTTCCTTCTGTCACATTCGATGCCAGCCTGCTTTCACATTGCAAGGGTTGCTCTGTGACTTGGTCACTCAGGGCATTTCTCTGTTGTCTGGAGAGAATGGACAGTGTAGAATTCAGGCTTCCAGTTTTAGTGTGCGCTCAGTGCTTTCACAGCGCAGCTGAGCAAGTTGATGTTGCAGCTGGTTTAGATTCGTCCTCGTTTTGCAAGCAGCACTTAGTTAAATTTCAGTTTTATACAAGGGCTAGAAAAATAGAGTATTATGTGGCTAAAATGCCTTGCACTTCTTGTATGCTGGGAGAACCGGGAAATTAGGGTAAATAAACTAGAACCGCCCTTTCTCTGGACATGCCCCAAGCAGTGCATTTAGTGGAGGCAGACTGGATCAGTGCTTTGCAGATGCTCAGACATCTTGGCCTCTCCACTGACTGCATCTGACCATAAGTGCCTAAGATTGCCAGGCTAGATCTCTCTTCTGGTAGCAAAGGTTTATGTTTCCAATGAGATGGCAGTAGCATAAACATCTAAATACTTGTTTCACTGACCTTTGCTCAAAACCCTTTTAGCTCAACAATAAGGGTTGTGATAATATGCAAAAGGATTCTGTCCCTGCGGAGTAGAAGAAACTCCCATATTTAAAGTGAGGGATTGTTTTGAATTCGATCTTCAGATGTCACTGAAAATAAATATTTTATGAGTGTTTAAGATACATAAGTTACTGTAAAATTTTTTTCAGTAGGGGAAATTGAGAAATATCTAAACTTACCTGTTTTATGCTTGTCTTGAGCATCTTTTATTAACTGTGTGTTTGCCTTGTGAGAGAAATAAATCCCTTAGCTCTGTTTGGGTACTGAAAGACACTAAGAGTTATACATACATTATCTTCAGAATCTGTCAAACCAGTGACAGTGTCCAGGCTTGTTTTGGTGACAATGATGGATGATTTCAGGGCAACTGCTTCAACAGCACCAGTGTTAACCTTGGAAAAAGGAGTTTAGACTTGATTCAGACAATTCACTTATACATTAAAAGAAAGGCTACAGAACAAAGCCGTTAGCATTTGTGTGAGCAATGCAAAAGCAAAGCATTGCTGAAAATACTTTGTTTAATTGCTTGAAAATCAGGTTTTCATATGAGTGATAAGATAGCAGCAGATAAAAATGAAAGTTAAACATTTGGTGAACAGATCAAAACAATTCCAAACAAACCCTAAAAATGTAGTAATTCAGTTGAGTTAAATAGAATTAAAACTCAAAATGCTCAATTTCATTTATCATAATTATAATTGGGTTGGTCTTTAGAGCTGATGAATACAAAATGTGAATACATTTTTCTTGTCTGTCTTCACTTTTTTCGTGAAAGCAGAATCTACTACTAACAGTTTCCTTTGTCTTTAACGTTTTTCTAACCCTTTAGAGCAAGATAACAGACTTGGTGCAATTGAGGATGAACGACAGATATGTTCTTGATAGTACTGTTAGATAAAGCCTGGTTCCTGGATGAGCTCTTTCTAGAATGAATCCTGAAAGCCTTGTTTTGTCAAGGATTCCTTTTACTGTCATCCAAAACTTCTTTGCTGGCTGAGTTGTGTGGTAAAGGAATTTTGAATGAGTATCTAAACAGATGAAAAACAACACTGAAGCTTGATGCTTAGTGATGACATAAAAAGCAGAAATGTTATACTGGTATTATAATTTCTTATATGTATTGTAATTACAAATTTTTAAAATATCCAGGTATGTAAGTGTGCTCAATTAAGGTACCCAGTGTACTTTACAACACAGATTGAATAAGGCTGTATCTTTTCTTACCTTGGAGCAAAACCTCCTGTAGAATTGTAAGGGTTCTTTTTTGTTGTTGTTGTTGTTGATAGTCAGTTATAGGACTGAAGTAAGATAAGTGTATTTGTGTTCATCAGAAATACCAGGTGTGTGAAAATACTGAACAGTTGGCTTTCTGGTTTTGTATTTCTTGTTAGTTTTAGTAATTTCAAATCCAAAGCCATTTTTATCCTTAAGTATACAGAGTACCTCAGTATGTTCCCAAATATTTTCAGGCTACTGTAAATATTTATTACCTATAAAATGTACTTATTCACAATTCAGTTTAGGCTTACTTAGGAATGGTACCAGGACTTCTGTAGCCTTCATACTACAAAGCACTTTCCATATATCCGTACAGTATGTGCTTAAGCATTCTGTCTGTGGAGAGGAGCACCGAACTGTAGACTGTTTTTCAAGATCAATAATTTGTTCTTCTATTTCTTTTGCACAGTGCCTTTGGTGTTACATCAACAACACCTGTATTGATTACCCTGTAAGAAGCATTCTTCCACCATCTTCATTATGTTCGCTCTCAAATGCTCGATGGGGAGTTTGCTGGAGTAGGTACTAATTTTACATTCGCTGTAGAGAATTATTTGAGTATGATGAGATTAAAGCAAGACTACTGCTTGCTAGAGCTGTTTCCTGATAGTTTATTTGGAGGGGTGGGGTGAGGAGGCAGTAGTTATGATTTGGAACCATGATCCCTAATCTTCTGTATTTATAAAGCAGTCATTGTTAAAGGTTCTTTGTGAACGGGGTTCTTATGCTGATCTAATGGCTTTAAAAGATGATCTTTAGGTCCCTTCCAACACAAACCATTCTATGATTCTAAAACATTTACTGTGTAGTGAAGTTCAGTGGACACTAAAGTCTAGACTGGGAACCAGTGATGTTGGAATGGTCTGAGTGTTTTATGTATGTAGTCAGGATTCACCAGTTTCTTAAACCTTTATTCTAAGGTACAAGGAAATAAGGTGATTCCCTGTTGGCAAAGGATGACTACTCTTACCTTTTAAAAAATTTCTTTATGTTGGATGATATGCCTGGATCCACAGTTTTTATAGTATATTCCAGCAGCAGCAGTAAACCAATACCACAGGAATGGAACCCTCCACAAATTCTTCAATGCTGTTTTTGCTGAAACAATTCAGTGTGGTCTGTGGGTGCTGAAGGTGCTGAAGTGGTTAAAAACGCAGCTGCAGAGTGCTGCTGTAGATCGTAGTGCTGCCTCATTTCGTTCTTCTTAGATTTCCTCCTGCTTTGCATTTGGTATTGTGAAATAGTGTGGTGCATATGCTGCCATGGGGGTGAAATCTTTGGAGGTGTTTTTGCAATATTGTGTGTACAGATCTAAATTCAGAATAGACTCCAACAGAGAACAAATAAGACATTGGGATGCTTGTCATACAAAATAAGAGCACATCTTCAGTCCAGCCAAGTCTTGCTGCTTTCAATATATTTGCTTATGAACATGAGGAAGCTAAAGGATAAAAAAAAGTGGGGATGAACTATCGGGGATTATGTTAACTGTGAATTAAAATGAAGTTATTACACTTAAAACAGTGAGATGATGGAGCAGTCTTTTAATTTAGAGTAACAGAGCTAGATTGCTACTAAAATGGAGCATGCAAGTTTCTGAAAATTATCACTTCATGTAATCCTTGCAAACCAAGGGACTAGATTGGACAGTACAGGAGAACTTGACCAATTCTTTGTTCTTAGCAGAAGGGTCTGTGCTTTGTTTTGTGAGAGAAAACATAAATACTTAGACTCTTGCAGTTTTTTAGAGCTACACAAGATGTGCCTTATCAGTGAAACGATACATTTGTATTGAAAGCCAAATTTCCTTCCTTATTAGAGTTAATGTTTTTACTGTGAACAGTCCAAGAAGGACAAGGAGCTACTGGAGAGGGTGCAGCACAGGGCCACTGAGATGATGAAGGGCCTGGAGCACCTTCCATATGAGGAAAGGCTGAGAGAGCTGGGGCTGTTTAGCTTGGAGAGGAGAAGGCTGAGGGGGGATCTTATCAATGCTTATCAATATCTAAAGGATGGGTGTCAGGAAGATGGGGCCAGGC
This sequence comes from Eurypyga helias, assembly GCF_000690775.1. Lineage (NCBI taxonomy): Eukaryota > Metazoa > Chordata > Aves > Eurypygiformes > Eurypygidae > Eurypyga > Eurypyga helias. Next base: position 5,799 of record NW_010268108.1, read on the forward strand.
TCTTCTCAGTGGTGTCCAGTGACAGGACTAGGGGCAGTGGCCATAAACTGGAAACAGAAGGTTCAGCCTGAACATGAGGAAACCCTTCTTCTCTGTGAGAGTGACAGAGCACTGGAACAGGCTGCCCAGGGAGGTGGTGGAGTCTGCTTCTCTGGAGACTGTCAAAAGCCAACTGGACTTGTTCCTGTGTGATCTATTCTGGGTGATCCTGCTCTGGCAGGGGGGTTGGACTAGGTGATCTCTAGAGGTCCCTTCCAACCCCTTCCACTCTGATTCTGTGAACTGTTAAGCAAACTTTCTGGAAGTGTGGTGGGTTGACTCCTGCAGATAGCTAAGTATCCACATAGCTGCTTGCTCCCTCCCTCCCTTGGCCCCAGAGGGATAGGGGAAGAAAATAGGAAGAACAGAAGCAAGAAAACTAATGGCTGGAGATAGACATCTTAATAGGTGAAAGAAAAATGGGGAAGAGAGGGGGGGGGGAGAAAGGGGAGGGGGCAAGGAAGGGAACCAAAACAACACCACCCCACCCCCCCCTCAAAACACTAAACAAAGGAAATCGCTCAGCACCTCCCACAGGCAGGCTGATGCCCAGCCAGTCCCAGTCCCCAAACAGGAGTCACCCTGTTGATCTTGATGTTCTTCAAGCCTGTTCAGCAACAACCAAACCGTTGGTGTGTTATCAGCACTGTTTTAGCCAGAAATCCAAAACACAGCGTTACATCAGCTCTCAAAGTCAAAAACAAGTGACTGGCTTCCAGTTACAAATTTTTATGGAATAAGACATGTTGACAGATTATTAACCAGCAGAGAAGAATCAAAAAAAGAACCGTATAGGAGGAATGTAATACGAAGTAGCTTAATTGTATTGTTGTTCATGAATAAGAAGGAAATGAAATGGTGAAGACAGGGATGCAGACTGACAGTGTCACACTGAAAAATCAGTCTTTTCCTGCGCTCCGTTAGTAGGTTCAAAATATACTTTTTGCTTCAATTAAATGGCATTTAGAAAGATAGATAGTATTTTTAAAAAATCAAATGGAGATTAAAACCATTTTTTACTTCACTGAATGAAGTATATTTAATTGCTTGTAACTTGTAGGAGGAGTAACAATAAGAAATGTGGTGTGGTGAAACATATTAGTTTCAAAATTTACATATTCAGGGTTTACTTGTCTAGTAACCAGAACCTATTTTTTAATCTGTGTTATTTGATGTACCCAGTGAATTATAACACAGAAGCAAAAAGAATTGCTGGGATCTAATCTTTAGCAAGATCTGTGAAGGATATTCATTGGCCCGATGTGAGTTGGTGAGATCTGTAGACAAGTACCATGGCTTGTGCATGTGATCAGAGAGGACAGACCTTCTGAACTTCACTTGCTAAATTTGACTCTTATCACTAGTACCCTGAAGCAGTAAGAAGTGCATGTGCAGCTGTTCTGTATTACTGCAGCAGCATGAAGCTGCTGAATCTGGCAGAGTTCAGAGGGATTTGTGTGGGAGAGAAAAGAGACAACTTCCCTGCCTCCTCTCCCCATCAGTAGACAGTGGGGGGAGAGATGTTTAGTTTATTGCCTCTGATGGAACTTCCCTGACTGATTTAATTTTGTCCTCAGTTAGGTCCTTTAAATAACTCCTCTAAGTTATGTCTACAGCATTGCTTCTGTCATCCCTGTTTGCTTTCTTCTTAGGCCTCACTGTTTTCCAGGACATCAGTCTTCTGATTCAGCTACAGTTGTTGGTGCATCTGCAGTTAAAAGAATATGTTCTGTACCCTGTCACCCCTCCCCACCTGTTAATTACTTTCTGGATGTAGAAGATGACTCTCTTTGGATGTAGGAGGCTATACTGGCTTCTTCAAATCCTCTGACATAGTCATCTTAGTTCGTTTTACTTTCTCTGACTGCTGCATGCAATGTGTGTACGGTGATGCTGCATCTGTGACTCTTTGTTCATGATGTACAGTGGCTAAGGCTGTGATTGGGAAGACAGCTGTGGAATCACACCAGTAGATATATATCATAGGAAGTATTACAGGATGTCTTTTAATAATTTGGTACATGTAAAGAGCAATTTTACTTAATGTCTGTTCATTGTAGTTCATACTTAGCAGCAAAATGCTGTGATATACTGAGTTTTAACTGGGGTAGTTGCGCAGAATTGTCTTTGATTTCTTCTTTTCATACAGAGGTGAAAATACTTGGGAAGGAAGGGAAGAATTACTAGATTAGAGTTAATGCTGGAGTCTAACAAGTTGAATATTTTCATATTTTTCAGTGAACTTTGAGGCTTTAATTATTGCCATAGCTGTAGTAGCTGGACTCATTCTGGTGTCGATAGCAGCCTGTTGCTGTTACTGCTGTTACTGCAGAAAGCGTTCCAGGAGGTAAATATATATATTTGTTTCCTTTACTAGGCTTCCGGTCTTCATCACCTACCTACAATTTTTACTCTCCAATATAATCTTTTGGTTTCAAAGCAATTTTGGTCACTTTGTATTTGTTTGAGAGACAGCCATAAAGAGATGTTTAATGACAGGCCGTATGACACTAGAAATGATGCTGAAATGACGCTGAAGTGATGTTATTAGTGGTAGCATCACAGAGATGTTCTTTAAGCTATTGCTTTACATTTCTATATTGTACACTCCCTTATCAATAACGGACATGAAATATTTCAATGGCCAAATAAATACTTACTTCTTAGGATAACAGAACAATTTCTTTCAAGGCAAGCTCATGGTACAGCAAAAAGGGACCAGATGGGTAACAAGTCACTGAGCAGCAATATCCTACAGCACTTGGTATCCATGCTTCAGTTTGCTGTAGGAACTGTCAGCAGACAGACAGTCACTGTCCAAGTGATTAGCTGTCTTTGCCAATTCAACAAAATAATCTAATTTAAGATGATAATATTTTTTGTCGAAGATGCTTAGATTGACTAACTTACATTCAAGTAATAATGCAAAAATTAAAGAGGCTTTTTTATAACTTGGAAGACTTACAAAACTTTCTTTCTGCTGTCTTCTTTAATTGGCTAATAGCCTTCAAAGGCAGGGAAATAGTTGATAAGCAGCTAAAATAGGTATGTCAGTGCTTCCATGGAAAGTGATCAGTGCTTGTTCCCTAATAAGACACCGGAAAACCTTGTTTAGTGGGACAGTACAGTATGCTTCCTTGTGTCACTGAAGTTTTAGAGCTCGGGTTTCTGGGCAGTGTAGTTTCAGCTAGCTCTGCTCCTTTTGTCCTTCAGTACTACTCACGGGAACAAAATGTGGCCCTTTTTTCTTGATCCAAAATAACTTTTATACTCAAGTACCTTTAATTCATTGTTCTTGTTTGAGGGATTGTTTTTTTTAAAAGAACTTATGGAGCTGTACAGTGTTCAGTGCTGACCCTCAAGCCAGAGAAATATGGTACATCTGTGGCTTTCAAAAAAGGAGAGAACCATTGTAAATATTATGTCATTCCCTCTTCTGTTCCCTGAGGAAGACACATTCACCTGTTCTGCTGGTAGATAGGTCTACCAAATCTGTCCTAGTGCAGAAATTGATAACTCTTCAGCCCTGGGCTGATAAGCCCTCGACGTATAGTACTGTTTTAGATTTTATGTAAGATCTGCCAACCGCCTCTGCAAAAGAACTGAGTAGGCCCCTGTGGCTGACATGCCAACAAATAAAGCTTGATTCCTGTGAAGAGAGATACTTGTGCCAGACTTCAGTTTTAGTAGCTGTCAATCAGTACTGTAACATCTATTTCCAATAATAGAGGGTTAGTTGAAAGTCATCTTATGCCAGAACTCCAAAGGTGTCAAGCTTAATCTTCTGACACTCGGAGGATTTAAAGGTCTTGTCAGAGTGGGATCCAGCTTATTTCAGGAGGATTCAGGATGTATTTATTACACTGCAGCCTGATATATTACTGGCTTTAAACCCACTGATTCTC
>NW_010268108.1:9762-16067 GCF_000690775.1 Eurypyga helias
AGTTTGGGGATTCCTTTTGCACAAAACAGACCTTTTTTTTAAATTAATTGGGAGAAGGAAAATTGCAGAAGTGTAGTATTAGATCTGTTACGCTGACTTCTTACATGTATCCTCTGGGATCTTGGGTGTAACCTTGTTTTATAGAACCCCCAGTATCCCTTCTGGGAATTTTCTAGCTGTAGGGTTTCGACATTTTAGAAGCCAGAGCGTGTCTTTTCCTTGAACACAGACAACACTTAGGTGCATTAATCCTCACGTCAGTAATGTAGCTGGGTCACCTGAGTCCATCCCTACCACAGGAATCCTAGGACTGTGGGTGCATTGTTTCAGTTTGTTATTTTTATCCTATGTTTGCACTTTAAGAGTTTTTTGCCATGGACTTGAGAGAGAACTTTTCATGAAACTCTACTAAATAGACCCTTGAACTTCTTCAGTTATAAAAACCTTCATAAGTGGTTGTCAAATTTCAGACTTTGAGTTTTGAAGAAAAACTATTTTCCTTCAATGTGTCTAGAAATCAGAAGGTATTTAATGCTGCTTTCAATTATAGGGAAGAAATATATTTTCTGAATCCTGTACCAGCATCTGATTGATTTGGTGGGTTTGTATTTTGCAACACCAGTGTGAAGTGAGTCCATTACATTGTACAATGGGGTGTCCAATAAATTAGTTTCACAGAAGGATGCCTCAGAATGTCAGCTTCTAGTCTTCTGGACATGCTAATGTGGGGAATTGATTCATTTTACAAAAAGGTCTTACATGGTTTTCCAAGGAAGGCGGCCTGTTGTCTCTTATTTCCTGCTGCTAAACTCACCCAAGACACTTCTAACTTTAGGTGGAAACAAAAAAGGAGGAACTAGAAAGTTTGTGTGTGAAACTTCACGTGGATTCTGTGTTGTATTTAAATGACTACGATGTTCAAAGACATGTATGTGCTGATTGAGCAGGTGGAAAAACGGAGTTCACGTTTAAAACATTTGACATGCTACAATTAACCACTGGATGTCACTCTTGCTTAGCTGGTATGTTGGTTGGTGCAGATGTGGGGTACAGTAACAACTATTCATTTCTCGATTAGCAGGTGTGCTAATATTGTAAATACTCATATCAAACGTCTTGATAGTGCATGCCGTTTTGAACAGTGATTAGCACTTGAAAAAGCATGTCACGTACCCATTCACTAATCCCAAAGAATTGTCACTAATTCTGTCAGGAAAAAAAATTACAAATGTTGTTTGGAGTTCGCTTCAGAGTTCTACAGTTCTTGGATGGTGTATCTAACAGTTCAGTGAAGCTGAGCTTTCTCAAAGGCAGGTCACAAAGCTTAAGAGCATGCGTTCAGTAGAGCATATCTGCACATGCCCAGCTCAGATGTGCTGTCTAGGCTCAGCACTTCCCAGAATCCCACAGCTGAGGCACTCAGGTAAGTCTTTGTTCATTCAGAACAGGGAAAGCAGCTGCCAAGGCAGTTCATGCAGACTGTTTTCCTGGGGCAATGTGAGATTGAATAGTGATGGTTGTTGGAAAGATAAATTGTTCTGCCATCAAAGGCTGATGAACCATCAATCTTCCAGGGACAGCAATGGACAAACCTATGCATGTGCACTACGCCTGCTCTAAAATGAGGTGTGATACGCTGGGAAAATGGCAGGTAGGACTCCTGCTTCTGGAACAGTCTGCAACCTGTTCCTAAGAGACTTCAGATTGTGCTGTGGAGTCTGAAGCACACACTGATACAGTGGGTGAAGCATTTGGATATTTTGAAATGTGACAGAGTAATTCTACAGATTTGTCAATTCTACTTATTCAGCAGAGAAATTTTACATGGCTGTGAAGGAATATCTCTGGTCAGACCATAAATCCTCTTGAAAATAAGTCAAATGACTAAAGTGATTGCCTAGCACTGATATTGTTTTTCTCCCCCTTTTGCTTTCTTCTTTCCTTATTTTTCTAGTGGACCAGATGAAGAAGAAGAAGAGCTAGCAAGAAAGAGAGAGGAACGAAGACTACAGTCTCTTCAGAGGTAAGTCCTTTGATATATAGCTATACACTTCCTGGTGATACAGGAGTGTTCCTACCTTCTAAGGAATACACTGAGTACTAAACAAAGAGGCATTATGGAATTAGGCATGACAGTGTTGGGTTTTTATGAAACGGGGCTGCTTGTGAGATTTGCAGCCTGATCAGGAGCCTGTATTTTTGTAAGGAGGGAATAGGTTGATGCTTGCTGTGGCAGGTACAAGTGTTCTATGCCAGCCAAGAGCAAACAGGAGGGATGTGTCTGAATTCTTGCCTAGTCTCTCCTGGACTGATGCTTGTCTGTTGCATGAGTTAATGCCTAGGTGAGGCTATAATTCAGAGTGGAAAACCACTTTTTGGATTAATTTGGTGACTGGTTCTCTCTCTTAAATTCTGGCTGTGAAAGGTGAAGTTGATAGTGAGAGACCTATTAGAAATTTTGCTCAGGAAATAGAAGACTTGGGCCAGTATCTCACTCTAGACTTAATCCCACATTTTCATCCTTTCTGTTAAAGCTGTAGCACAGTGCAGAAAGAAGTGTAAGAGTCAGCAGTGATCCAGTGCTGCTCAGGTAGAACAGCATTCCTTCAAGTTTTAATAGCTTAGTTCTTCAATGACTCTTCATGGGTTTTAAGTTATGTTTTAGATCAACAGTTTTTATAGGACCATATGGCATATAGTGGGACTATGGTACTGGTACAAGACCAGCATACCTTTTGAATCATACTTCCTTTCATGGTATTTGTTTTGGAGAATCACAGTGGATTAGCTTCTCCATCATTTGGTTAGGAGAATCCTAACCAAACTAATGCTAGGCTTGGAGCTGTCAGGTGTGGATTTGAATCCCCACAGACTGTCAAGGAAATTGATACTGGGTTTGCCACTTCCTGGTTATGTTCTCTAAATATTTGACTGCCATGTAGCAGGTGGGCACCTTCACTGCCTTGCTGAGGTGCCTGCTGTTCTCTCCTGAACTGACTCGTTAGTATCAGCAGGGACTGCAGGCAGCAGGGCATACTTCCAGGTGAGACCCCTTGGTGAGCGTTTGCATGAAGACATTAAGTTTCTTTATTGCAAACGTGCATGATAACACAAGTAGGTAGGCAAACACACTTGGTTTGCTCCAACATGTTATGTTTTTGACTCCGCACAGAAGTGGAAGCCATAAGGTTCTCTTACATATGTGCATACTGTCACTCCTGTCCCTGACTGTTAGGAGCTGGGAGAATAGCTTGTCTTAACTCCACGAAAGTCTGTTTTCTTGTTCTGAATTGCCAGGTTATATAAGCAAATAAAGCAGTTGCTTGCCCTGAATCTGAAAATGGTTATGGCTCTGAGGCAGGCATTGTGATATTAGGAAGCAGAATAGATCCTGTTGTAGTCGGTTAAATTGGTTCTTTAGCCTTGTACAAAATTCCTAAACTTCTTCGCAGTAGAATTAGACTAGAATACAAAGGGCTGTTAACAAGAGATTTTTTTTTTTTTTGAGCTTGATTTAGTCCAAAGCTTGACCAGGTAGTTTTTGGTTTTGTGATTTTCATAGAATTACAGAATGGTTTGGGTGGGAAAGGCCCTTAAAGATCATCTAGTTCCAACCCCCCTGCCATGGGCAGGGACACCTTCCACTAGGCCAGGTTGCTCAAAGCCTTGTCCAGCCTGGCCTTGAACATTTCCAGGGATGGGGCATTTTGAATTTTTTGGAGCTGTTACATACTGTCAGTGTAATACATCTATTTTATTTTTCTACTAGTTGTGTTATACACCTTAATGGATTTTAAACTTACCAAATTGTCTTTGTTCTCCACAAATCTTATTTTTCAGACTTAATGTTGCAGGAATGTATTTGCATTTGTACTTTTTTAGGAAACCATAAGTTTAAATAACTTTCTGCAGAAGGGAGATGAGCATTAGATGTGTCTAAGTGTGGTTTAGCTAAAATTACTGTTTTAAAAAAGTATATTTCAGTGTAATGCTGCCACTAATTTACATCTCCAGGTTGTGTGTGTGTAAAGGCATATACATATGATGTAACTGTGAGCTGGTAATGGAAACAGCATTCTTATTCTTCTTTCACGCTCAAGGCACAACATTCCTTAGCTCTGTGCGATGCCAAATTTCTTCTTCAGAAAGCTATTCATGTTTCTATGGGGTTTTTGAGGTTGTTTTGGTCTGTTGGGTGAGTTCTGTGAACAGTCTCAGCATAAATCCATAAGATTGCTGGGATCCACAGGATGTAAGAACAGCATGAATCCAGGGATAGGAGAAACGCAAAGAAAGCATTTACTTGGGCACGGAGTAGAAAGCAATACTTCCCCTTTCACCATTGCAAGGTAGTGTCAAACTTCATCTAAGAAGAGAAGGGATACAATCTCTTTTCATAAAGATCTTAATTTCTGAGCTGAAAGTGTCATACCTGAATGGGCACAGAAGGGTAAGAAATAGGTGGGCACTTTAGGAAGTACACTAATACATAGTTGTACCGTGCACTTTCTCAGATAAGTGATGTTGAAGACTTGTGATGGATCAGGAAGGGGAGATTTTCTACCTGTTACTCCACTTCTAACCAGTCACAGCACGATAGGCAGAGCGCTTGTGGTAAAGTGATGTTTCTCCTGGAATGCTTTGCTTCCCTTCTAAAGAGAAGGTATCCTGTGAGGAATATCAGTATTTTGTATGTCAGAACTATTCAAAACCATGTGCCTTGTTGTGGTAAAATATACATCCTTAGTATAATGCTACATTGTTTACTTAAATTAACACTTAATTCTGTTTACTATAAAGCAAAGTCTCATGATCAGGTGCAGAGGGGATGACTCTGTACCAGAAACTTTCCACTGTGATTTGTGTATCAACTTTAAATTCTTGGTACAGTTAATCTGTAAGAAGTCTGATACTTCTGGAGTGTAAGGTTTTCTGTACACACGCAGAGCAAGTGGTGTTGCACCAGGCAATTAGTAACACAGAAGAAAGACCAACTCTGTGCCTGAATTAAGCCTGGGAACGCAGATCACTGGGAGCAGACTGTTCCACCAGAATAATTGCTGCAGCCTTAGAGCAGCAGCCCTCTTTCCTAGCTTGTATCAGGAGTGTGTCTGTGAAACAGAGGAACTGTTATAATTGCAGAAGATTGTAGCAGCAGCCTTGGGGTATTTCCCGTGTTCTGAACATGTGTACTTGTTGTGTGATGGGAAAACACGAGGAGTAGGCCACTTCCAGCAACGAGAATGCCTCACCCTACCTACTGTTTGCTTCCTCTAAGTATTTAGGAGGATGAGTTAGTTGCTAGTAGCAGGCTGTAGAACAAATTAATAGCCTCAACAAGCCATTCTTGACCAGCAAACTGCAGAGGAAGTAACTGTATTGTACTATGTGGCCTTTCCTTTCTACAACCTGCAAAGTTTTCACGTAGTTTCTGAAAATTGCTGGGTAGGTTTTTAGACTAAATGGTGTGGGAAGATGGGCACAGCACTGACCTTGTGACTGTCTCTTTTTTTTTTTTTTTTTCCTGTGGGGTACAGCTGTTCAAATTAGCTGGCAATGGAAGGAGAACAGGATTAGCCTGAGCTTCCTTTCAGGTTTCTATTAGTGAATGGTAAAAACAAAGTAAGGAGGCCCAAATTGCATAGTGTGTGATATTTTTGTTTTGTTTTGTTTTGGTTTTTTATTATTTAAAGAATTTTTTGCAAGCTTCATGATAATTGCAATACCTAATATTTCAAGTACACAGTAAAAGTCTGCTTTGAGTTTAAAATTTGTGTTATAATTCAGTTTTATGGATACTTATCATAGAATCACAGAATGGTTTGGGTTGGAAGGGACCTTAATAAGGATCACCTAGTTCCAACCCCCCTGCATATGGGCAGGGACACTTTCCACTAGACCAGGTTGCTCAAAGCCTCATCCAGCCTGACCTTGAACCCTTCCAGGGATGGGGCATCCACAGCTTCTCTCAGCAACCTGTTCCTGTGCCTCACCACCCTCTCCAGGAAGAACTTCTTCCTGATATCCAATGTAAATCTGACCTCTTTCAATTTAAACCCATTACCCCTTGTCCTGTCACTACCTGCCCTCGTAAAAAGTCCCCCCCCAGCTTTCTCATAGGCCTTTCAGGTACTGGAAGGTGCTATAAGGTCTCCCCAGAACCTTCTCTTCTCCAGGCTGAACAAGCCCAACTCTCTCAGCCTGTCACCATAGCAGAGGTGCTCCAGCCCTCTGATCATCTTCATGGCCTCCTCTGGACTCGCTTCCACCGGTTGATATACTTATGTTGGGGGCCTCAGAGCTGG
>NW_010268109.1:0-18264 GCF_000690775.1 Eurypyga helias
ATTCTATGATTCTATGATCAGAGTACCAGAGTACCTCTCCTGTGAGGAAAGGCTGAGAGAGTTGGTGTTGTTCGGCCTGGAGGAAAAAGACTCTGAGGATACCTTCCAGTACCTGAAGGGGCCTATGAGAAAGCTGGAGGGGGACCATTTACAAGGGCCTGTAGTGACAGGACAGTGATAATGGGTTTAAATTGAAAGCGGGAAGATTTAGATTGGTTATTAGGAAGAAATTCTTCACGGAGAGGATGGTGAGGCAGTGGAACAAGTTGCCCAGAGAAGCTGTGGATGCTCCATCCCTGGAAGTGTTCAAGGCCAGGCTGGATGAGGGTCTGGTCTAGTGGAAGGTATCCCTGCCCATGGCAGGGGGGTTGGAACTAGATGATCTTTAAGGTCCCTTCAAACCCAAACTGTTCTATGATTCTAAAGAACCATCAAGGGTGTCTCTTCATCAAGGACAGAATTTAACATCATGGATTAACTACTTGAAGAGAAAAAAATTTTATTCTATGGATGTGTATCATTCCACTGACCATGAAAGTTTCTCTAGGAAAATTTTTACCCTGATTGAATGTACTTCCCTTAAGGCTTCTTTCTAAAACAACCGTTTCATTAAGACCATAACATTGGGCATCTAGGTTAAATATGATCCTTTGCAGTTTTAATTTTGTGGCATTGTATTTTGAGTTTTTTCAAATTTTAGGGGCCATAAATTATTATTTATTTTTACTGTAATTTTCCCAGAGCTGATCAATAATCACTTCCACTTTGTTTTAGGGGCAGGACTGATGTATTGCTTTATATTGATGAGAGGCTTCCAAATATAGCTAGCTTGCTTTTTTTTTTTTTTTTTTTTGATTTTGACACATTGTAGCCACACAGGTGAATATTTTCTTAGCAGATGTATCTCTTGGGGTAAATATTTTGAGAAAATTTCAGCTAAATCAGATTACCCAGTTCCAGGTAGTGAAGTAGGGCAGAAATATTGAAGTAGAAGCTTGGAATTTTGTGTAAAGTAAGAATGAATTTTATTGCCTCCACAAGTTAGAAGCTTTTTAGGGCATCTGATAAAAATGAACTTCCGTAATCTTCATGGAGCAGGATCTCGATCTGTCCTGTCTGTACTGGTCTTCATATGTGTATCTTTGGGATCTTGCAGAAAATACACTCTGTGGTTACAGAAATTAAAATTTCTATGTGTAAAAGAGAGGTAAAGCATGCATTTTTACAACTATTATGGTCTGTGTGTAAACAATGAGTTTGTAAAGATTTTTCTTTTTTTTTTTTTAGTATCTGTCTATGTGTAATACAAAAACATGTAGAATGTGTTTTATTTTTTAGGTATTTTTAGATATTTTTCCATAGAAATGTCTGCATGCTCTACTGTGTGTAACAGACAGCACAAATTATTTCCCTATATCTATCCAAAGCACCAGTTACAGTTAATACCTCATGAAAATAATTTCTTTAAAGTATTAATATAGAGTATAGAGCAATTAATTATAAACTCTTAACAAAATCCATCTCTTCAGAATAATTAGAATTAGGTTTCCATTTTTAAGTTGGATCTTGATAAAACTCCTCTTATCACACTGTTTGGCAGTCTTTGGAAGAAGCCAAGAGGTAATAAACACTAAGGGAGTGTGCCTATTGCCTCGTAAAGAAACCTAACATTTCTTTAAATTCTGCTATACATACATTCTAATTTTTTTTTTTTTAGTACAATCTGATTAATATGGTGTTTCTTTGGGTTAATTTAGACAAGTGAAATCCTATAAAACTGGCTTAGTATAAGTGATGCCACTACAGTATATATATATGTACTGGGTAGTGCTGATATAGATAAACTGTGAAAAAATGTCAGGATCAGAATGCAAAGAAATGAGCTGAGTGATAGCAGCAAACTGAAAACTTGTACACTTTGAAATACTAACATTAATTTTTGATCATACTTTCTTTGAAGATGTAAGAAGTTCAGGTGCAGATTAATACTTCTACTGTTATGATCTTTATAGAAACTATAAAACAGAAACTGTACAGAAGTGTCTAAAGACCTGGAATAATTGATGAGGCTTATCACATGTGTACTTATTCGTTTTTTTTTCCTCCTAGTTTATCTCTGAAAGGCCATTTGGCTAGCAGAGCTGTTTGCGAGTATGAAGGAGAAAACTGGAAATCCTTGTGGTACTGAGGTTAAAGCAGAATGTGCTTGTATACTTCCTTTGTTTTCTTCCTCTCCTCCCTTCTTTATTCCCTATGCAGTCTTGAATTTCAGATATGGAGAACCTTCTGAAATATAAGAGATTAACATCTGTAAAAATAAGATAAACACATAATTTTCATAATATTATCTTATACTAAAGCATAGTAAAGAGGTGTTTGTACACTTCAGGAAACATAAATTCTCATCAGATTAGACGGAGATATACAAAAAAAAAAAGTTAAAACATCTGCCTCAGCTTGGACACATTTTTATTTTTAAAAGTAGATTTAGATGTAGTGCTGAAATTTACTGTTATCCCAACGGATGGAGTCCTGATGGAGTATTGAAGAAGCTGGAAGTATATTCAGTTTTCAATTCCTATTTTTGGTTTAGTAATTGTGATAATTACATACTATCAGTTGGCTTTATGATATAAATATCCTTTTGAAATTGAACCATGTTTAGAGAGACTGAGCTCCAAAATTTCCAGAAAGGATCACTGGGTGAATTTGGATTTTATATATTGCTACAAATTCTATTGAATATGCCAAAATTCATATATACATCCAAAAAATCTGATCACTGTGAAGGTTATGGTTGGTTCTTATATTCACCAAAAAAAAGCAGCTATGTCTAACATTACAGCAAAATTATTTTGAGTTCTCATTAGTAAGCCTGTATTTCTTCTAGCTCTGAATGACTCCAAGTGACTTCTAAGTTTTGGAAATTTCATATGTATAGAAAACATCCCCACAATTTTTCTTTATTCTTACTTCGTTTATCTGTATATTGTTATTTTCTTTATACTTTGAACTTCCGTGTGCATTGCTACTTCATGATTTCAATGTATCTAAAACTTCATTTAAGCTTTCAGTTTCAAGATACCTCTGACCATTAGCCATTGAGGTTCCCATTAAAAATTATTAATCTTTTTCTGAAACATCACAATTTGAATCTGTACTTAAATTAAGTAATTTTTTGTCTGTCTAATACAACTATGTCTGAATGTATTTAATTCTGTGTCAACGCTACTGGTGAAGCTGAAGTCAACAGTTTATGAGAATCTGATTATTAGAACTAGCATCATAACATGATACAAAGTTTATTATGAAAGCAAACCCTAATTAATGGAGAACTTTGTTGAAACAAAAAGCAATTATACAGTGAAATGTAAATGGTGGAGGAACAATTGTAAATAAAAGAAAGTACTATTATAAGGTCACTTTGCTTTTCTGTAATCCATCTAGGCTATGTTGCATATAACATGCCGTCTGATTATAGATTATACAAAACCAAAAAAAAACCCAATGAAGAATCTAAAAATGATTATGATTCCAGAGCTAAAAAAACCCAACCAACCAAAACAAAAAACCTCAAAACCAAACATTAAACATCTACTTTTTAAATCAAAGTGAAAGATTGATTTTCTATATCACAGGTCTGTGGTCTCTTTTTACCTTTTCTTTTGAGTATAACTGATTTTAAGGACCTGTTAATCTAAAAGCAAAAATTCACTTATACAAACCACAGCCATAGGACATAACCTAAAGAAATAATAAAAGACTGACATAAAACAGAATTCTTTTTGAAAAAAACATATACCCTCTTATAGGCTAGATATGTTTTACATTGCATAACAATTTGTTTTCTCCTACAAATATGAATTTTGCAAGGCTGCACTTGTAATATTTTTTTCCTAAGGATATTAAAATCTGTGTCATTAGTTCTTTGTAAGGGGAAGGAAATGTAAATGGATCTTGGTGAAAGTAGGAGAAGGCAATTTATTTTGAAGACTAAGTGTTTTTCCTGTGCATTTCAAAATCATCAATTTTTTTTGTCCTTTTTTTTTTTTGAAGGTGTGAAACCTCTGAAATCCTCATATATTGTGAAACTTTTAAAGGACACAAAAATAGAATATGTAGATATTCATTCTTTAGAATGTTTTATTCCTCATTTTTTGAATCAATTTGCATTTAATCTTTGAATTATTCTAACTTTATGCCTCTCTAGTTGCTTGCATTGTCAGATGTACACTCTTGCTGCACATGGCTACAAAGGTTATCAGTGTGTAAGCTGAATAGGATCTTTCTGTAATTACTTAAAAATTGCTCACACAGAGTGACTCTTCATGTGGTGTGATTAACTCTTGAATACAGACCTAATAAAATAGTAGTGGGCAGCCCTTTATTATGGATGTGGTTGATGGAGTTGCAGTGATCACAATCATATTGATTTTTGAGCAGGAGAATAGATGAAAGGAAATAGACTAACAAAAACCAAATAGTGGCCCATTGTTCCTGGTAATTAGGTTTTTGCTGTCTGTCCTTAAGGTATATAAAAGTGTGTGATGGGTTTTTAATTGCAAAAAGTTATTATAGCAAATAGCATAATTTCTAAAATTCAGAAGAAAGGTTGAGAAAGTACTTCAGAATATCATTCACCTGGTAATTTTACATTTGCTTTTAAGGATATATAGAAACATAACATTGTAACATCTTGTTCCTAATTGTATATGTACAGTTCTGCAAGTACTTAGGCAGCCAGATGTCATTTGCTAGTGCAAGCAGTACACTAAATGTCATTTGCTTCTTGGATTTGTAGAGGTTATGACATGATGGGATATTTACAGGGTTTTATGAAATCACACTTTGTGTGGTATCATCTTGTTAGCCAGAAAAGACAAAATGGCAGAAAATAAATTTTAGAAAAATATCATTCTAGAACTATTTTTTTTCATAGAGTTAACAGTGTTTATTCCAGATGAATGTAGATAACCATATAGGCTGAATGATTTATATCCTTGGGAACTTTTTCCTCTTTCTATAATTGGAAAGAAGTAAACCAGTATGAACAGCGTACTGACAGATAACTTGTCAATTTAAAAATAACCTGGTTATTTATTATTCTGAGAATGAGAAATGTATCAGAAAGTTCAGGAAATCAATCTTGCTCCACAAGAATGACAAGGGGTCCTTGTCAGTAAACAATTCAAAATTTTCCTATGCACTTCAGGATGTCTTCTAAATCTTAAGAATTTTCTAAGATGAAATTCAGATCCTGAATAAAAGGTCAAGCAGATGAGAGAGATACTGCTGCTGTTCTCATTTCAGAGGAAAAAAAAAAAAAAAGTGTTGAAGCTATCTGCTAACTACAAGTCCTGTGTTAATTGCTGGCAAAATTTCAAGTTGTCTCAAAATTTCAACTCCGATAAGGCAAAATCAAGCTGCAATAAATGGCTACCCGCCTAGCCAATTTTCAGATACTTTGAGGTTCTTAGCACCATAAATATTATATTAAATGACATGGATATCTGAGATTGTATTGTGTACGTTTCTGTGAGAACTGGAGTTCAAACTATGAGGCATTGAGGCAAAAGAGGGAAATCTTTGGTTTCTTTTCTCTTGTGTAAGACAAAATCCAAATAAAAAAATAAATCTGTCCAGTTCTATTTGTTGATAGATTAATAAAAAAAAGTTTTTTAGTTTGAAGTCCTTATTCAATAGTATAAAAAAAAATAATTTGGTTTATTTTGATGTTAAAACAGGTATTTTGGTGATGAGGAAAATAATTTGCATCTGTTTTGTCTCTACTTAAAATCACATACATAACCCTGTATAAAACCACCCTGTTTAAAATTCACCAGGTAACTAAATGTTAAAAAAATTATCTAAGCAGCTATGCCCAAACATGATGATTATTCAGCTGAAATGCTACCATAGTTTGAAAAAAAAAAAAAGTTTATGCTACGAAGTTATTTGGTTTTTATAAACTTAGATGGACATTGTTTATACCTTGCTTATGCTCATATCTTTTTCCCAGTTGGAATGAATTTTTGGGGGTGAAAAAAAAAAATTCTCTACTGTTTGCTTAATTGTACTCCAGGGTGGAGTTGAGAATGTGTCAAGAAGTAAGAAAACACCAGCTTTAATAAGCATACAATGCAATTTAACAGTTCATAAACCAGTAAAATTTAATCCCAGACTGAGAGATTTATTAAATCTCACTCAGCAAAATGCTTTTGTGGGATGCGTTAGCAAGTGAGAATTAAGTGAAATGATTTCAGGGGCAATAGATTTTATTACCCGAGGAAGGGAGGAACTAGTTTTGCAAGTCGTTTCTTCTTAATTTCATTCACTCATTATAATTGCCTTGAGTAGGAGAGCTTTGTGCGAGCTGTAGTAGTGTGTTGCGTTTCTGGAATTTGCGTGCATGCTATTACATTTGTCAGGCATCATCGAACTAAAATGTCTTCTGTTGGTGGCTGTGTACAGCAGTTCTTTTAATGATCATTAAAGATTTTTAAATCTAATACAACTTAAGCCTCTGTCTGTCTGTAAATAAAATTACTTGTATTAATTTTTTTTAAATTTTGTCATTTTTTGCATCCATGCTTGTTTTTGTGTTCTTTAGTTTTCCTTTCTTCCCTGTTTTCTGTCTCCCTCCAGTCTTTGTGTTCATAGGTTACAGAAATTATGTTCTTTCAGTCTCTTTTCTAATACTTCTGCCAGTTAGATGATTCCTAATTCTGCTTTATTCTTCCAGACACCCTTTTTACCCCCCTGTGAAATAGTATGCTGGCTTGTATCACCTGCTCATGTCCTTCTCATATAGTTACCATATGTAAACATATAATTCAACTGTCCAAAAAATATTTTTAAAAGTTATTTTTTTCCAGTACTTTAATTCCTGTAGCCTCGTATGACAAACTCCATAAAGACACTGCTCAGACTCCACTGTGCCCACAACTATGTTACTTAATGCCTTAATGCTACATTAATATCCTTGTTTCTATGAACTGGTGAAAGTACTTTTCTTCCATTACTGCTGCCCAGACTCTGTTCAAACTGTAATGTGAGTTTCTATGGGGTGCAGATCCCATAGAGATGTGGGATACCCAAGAAAATGTTTTAGTGAGTTTCGTTAGATTTCTCATATTTTGGATTTTTTTTTTCCTTTTTTTATTCCCTTATTGCCCTGAAATCATTCTTAACCTGAGGTAGGTTAAGATAATATAAAAATATTTATTTACTTTATGCTTTGCAATACAGTTGGAAATATTTAAGAATAGATAAGACATACCTGCTCTACTTAGGTAAGGTTAACTTCTCTGCCTAGCTGTTTTGCTATGTTGTTTTTCATTAGACTTTCTTTAACACAGAACTGGAATTTCTATATGCCTTATTTCTTGGATCATATTCTTTAGAGAGAACTGTTTCCTGATATGGCATGGGGAAATTTACATTTTATAGCTAATCTCTTGTCTAATACTTCCTGAAGGACCTTTTCTTCTGAATCTAGTTTACAATATGAAGTGTAAACCTCATTATTGAAAACTGTGTTTCATCAAGCTGTATATTCATAACTGCATATAATAAAAAAAAAAGGGGAGGTATGTGTATGATAGTTATTATTTATTTTTGAGTGAGGACAGTTATGATGGCAATCACTTCATGGTTGTAAAAAGACTATGGCATGGCATCATTTACCCTTTTATCTTTTTTTCAAGTGTCCTGTATGATTTTACTGCAATGAAAAACTGTATTTTTAAAAAAAATTGTTTCATCCCGTGGTGCATAAAGGAACAGTAAAAAGTAAAGCTAGATTTATATTTACTTTGATATTCAAATTTTTCTGTAATATATGCATACAGAGAAAGTTACTGTATTCTTGTGCTTCTTACATATCTCTGTAGTCCCAAATAGATCATACTATTGAACACACTTGTGATAGGAATATTTCCATTGGACTGTTCTTTAGGCTTAATTTGTCTTGATGTGTATTTTTTTATGTGATTAAACATAAACCATTTTATTCTCATGTCTGTCCAACCTAAACTTTTGAGTGTTTTGATCATCCTTGTGGTAAATTCAGCCTATGTTATCTGTTGTTATGCATGTGACTGGAATCTTGTAAAAGCTCCTAAATATGGTCTTTCTTCACATTATTATTATAATAATAACTTATAGAAACTTATCTCTCATAAATATGTATATGTAAAACATAGAAAACAAAGTAAAATTTTAGGAACTGGGCACAATGGAATATATGTCTGTTCCAGTAACCATAAACCATAATTGCCACAAATAAAATAACAGTAGCTAGATCAATGTAGTTTTCTAATTATCCTAGTACCTTTTCTGAGAAATAATTTCTGTAAATGGGAAAATATTCCAGATTACTACAGTGATTAAAACAACACTGTACAGACCATGAATAGTTAGGTGCTTTTTTTCATCTTTCTATGAAATCATTCCTTGCTTTATACTAGACCCGAAAAATTTAGAGAAGAATTACTTTCTTCAATATTAATCTCTTATTGGAAAATCACTTTATGGTTCAGATTTGAAACTACCTGTAGTTTGGAAGTGGCTGATCAAAGATATGTAGTGAATGAAATTTCAAGTAGGGTAACGTTAGCCGTATTGTTATCAGACTGTATGAGAATTCTAGGAGAAACATTCTTCTTACCAGTTATTCTGTTTTGTGCATTAATATCATATTGCCCTAATATAATTCAAGATCTAGCCCTTAAAATTTTCTAATGAGGCAGTAGCAGAATTTATAATAAAGAAACCACCAGATTTTGTATGTACACCTTAGCTTATTTTACTATGTACACTATCATAGTGTCTGTAGTTCATATCCAGTAATTTTTAAAGGCAGCTGTCACTTTCTGTCAAATAGGACAGTGTTAGTAATGTGAGCTCTTCTAGAAAATAGTCTGGATATACTGGGAGTTAAAAAAAACCCATCCCAACAACCTGACTTTGCATCCAGTGTTCTGTGAAAGATATTAATATTGAGTAAGAAATAAAATAAAATTTATAATTGCCAATGAAAAAAATCAGTCCTTCTGGAACACGCCCTGCCTCGTGTACTTACACTCCTTTTGCCAAATGGCTACGTAACATTCTCATTATGTTCTAAAATCTCACAAGGACAGGAACCATAAATACAAGCTCAGCGAGAGACTGGTTGCAGTATGAAATGAGCATGTTAACATTTTGTTAAACCGGTGATCACAGTCAGTCTGAACTAGGCCTGTTTCAGATGATACTATGGTCTGAGGTGGCTGTGTAGCTAATGGAAATTCAGTCAGTAACAAATGATTTTATATGTTGAAATAAGTTTCAGAATGTATTAAAGACTCCATATGGATTTCTTTTAACATTTTTACACATTTTCAAGGACTTTGTTAAAAAAAAAAAAAAAAAGAAAAGAAAAAGTTGAAAATGTTCTTTCACTTTTATGCCTTTATCTAGATACTTTTGTCATATTCACTTAGGAAACAAATGCAGGTATACATTTGCGAGCATTTGCATTCACTTTAATTTCCTTTTTGATGGAGCTAATGAAGTCACACTGGAGAAGAATTTAAGCTTCATTTTAATTAATGCACAAACATTTTCAGAATACATTAGTGACCATCAGACACTAGGCAAAACCCCCTGAACAGTTTGGCTTTTCAAATGTAGCTGGGCATACTTCACAGTAGGGCAAAATCTGACTGACTAGAAATTGGAAGACGGAGATAATCTTGAAGAGATGCACATGAAAAATATAAGCTATCCTGCTTAGTATAGTAGTACTGATTCAGATAATACGCAGGTAAAGATAATATAAAAATTGAAAAGTAAAAAAGCAAATGTGTATTTATCAATGGAAAAACTTGTCTTGTGATGCTGTATTTTAAGTGAACTGTACAGTGTCCTCCTGTGAAACTTTTAGGGAGTTTCAGTGTAATAAAGAACTGACTAGATAATTACAAGGCTACGTTTCAAGATTTTTTTTTTTTAACTTCAGTTTTGTTTTGCATGGCACATTTTATTAAAGAACTGTTAAACAGAAGATTTTTAGCAAAATATTAGTCTTTGCATAAAAACCTGGATATATTTAATTTATGTGTTTGTAACCTGATACTAATGACAGTAGTGACTGGTAAATGCAGATTCAGATCTCCACCTTGTGATAGGACAGGGCCTGTCAACTGAGTTATAGAATATGACATAATTTCTTTTTTTTTCTCATTTGCTTTGTCTTTGATGAAGAAATAAGTTCTGACAATATCTTTCCAGAGTCAAATATTTAAAATTTTTTGTTGTGGAAAATCCAGTCTTGTTAGACTACCTAGAGAATTTCAAGTTGCATTATAGAAGAGTTTTATCTTAATTTAATTCTGAGACAAAAAGTTTTATTCCTTCTTTGACAGACATAAAAGCTTTCACTCCTCTCTCGCCCCTTCCTTTTCCTTCTTTCTTTTGGACTTAAAGGGACATAAATTTGTTTTTACTGTGCCTGACTTGAATGAATATATTCAAGTTCAAGCACAAAATACAGATCACTGTAAACGAGTACGTATGCTACTTGCAAGGAGGTTGCCTTCAATAATATCTTATGCTTACCATAAAAGCATTTTGCAAATGGTTAACAGTGTAATCCTTATAAAGTTAGTCCTAACATTTTTAGGGAGGTAATTTAGTGAGATAACTAAACTTGTAGGTTTGTGTTGTTGGTGGGTGGTTTGTGTTTGGTTTTTTTTTGTTTGTTTGTTTGTTTTTTCCCCTAAACCTTTGTTTGGTCCTCTTTGACTCATAGTCACTGAAAATATTGGCAAAGATGGAAATTATGAGATTTTGTGTGTCGCAGATTTGTAAATAAAAGAATCTTCTGATCTAATGGAAATAAACTGCTAATATTACAAATAACTCATTCTTTTTCTGAGATCCACACTGGATCAAATACTAAAGAAGAAAAAGTAAATTGATTAAGCTTTTTTTCCATTGACTTATTTCATACGTCACTCAATGTAGAAAATTTCTTGGTGTTTTCAATTACTTCTCAGAGCACCTTTTAAGTAGAAGACTATATTTCTTCACAGTCTTTTATTAGTAATAAATTTAATTAAGGGGAAAACCAATCACGTTAGTTTAATTTAACATTTAATTGAAAACCTGAGGGTTTTTCCCTGCTTTCAAGCTGTTTTTAATCACCTGTATTTGAGGAATTGGTAGTTCTTCCAGATCATGCCTACATGACTGTTCCTTTTTTTTTTTTAATTGTGCATTACAGAGGACAGCAATTTGTTATAGTAAAAGCTGAAATACTATTTTTTCTGTGTGAGAAATATACTATTTCTGATATAGCTCCTGAAGAAACAGAACTAGCTTAGCAATCCTTCATCTTAAATTAATGTTAAACATGATTGTGTGATAAGAATCATGTTTTCTAAAAATAAGCCACATATTTCTGCCATGTAGTGATAATTCTGGAGCACTGAGATATGAACCAGAGAGTGGTTTACTGGTACATGAAATCCTCATATAGTGTGATGGAGGTAAATGGAAATGCCATACAAAAACATTGCTGTACAAATAAGGTGCACACACAAGTCATGATTTGATGTCATTGAATGAGAAATCTGCAATTATTTTTTTTAACCCTTAATAGTTAATTAGGCACAGGTATTCCAAAAGCAGTTAGCATATTTGTTGAGTCAGATATCGAAGAGCATCAATGAACTCTTAGGTACTGTATGACTGAAGATGGTTGTAAGACTGTGATTCCTCCCTTCTGTTAGGCTTGCTTGGATTTTATCTGTATGTCAGTGTGAACCCTTTCTATGACTTTTTGAAGGTCTTAAGATACAGACCTAGATGTCAGGTTGCAACTGTAGTTCATAACAGCCCATTTGGCTTCCAGATTCTCAGCTGGTTCTTGTCTAACCTTCCAGACATGCTGAAGGTCACTGAAAATTATACCTTTTTTATGTCATAAGAAGGACAGAAAAACTTGTCAGAGAAGCAGTTTGTCAGTTCCATTGTGTGGGGAAATTTTCTTCTTGGCTGAGACCCAGGCTATAGTGGATTTCTTCTGCATCAGCTTTGCCCATTTGGGTTAGAAACCAGTAAAAAAAACCCCTGCCCTGCCAACCTCCTGACCCAGCTCCCCCCACCAAACTCAAACCCTCCCTATAATACTGATTAACCAGGACAAGCAAGCATGCAACAAAAATCATGTCATACATCTACTAGAGCTTATCACATGGCTTTGACATGGTGGGTGACATGGCGTCTTTTAGTGCAGTTGGGGATGGAAAAGAAAAAGACCACTCTTTACTCTGATGAGGCCCAGAGAGGAAAAACAGACTTTTTCTAATAATAGAGGTCTCTTTTTCTACCTTTATGCTGAGTTTAGCTCCACCAGAGCCTTTTCACAGTGAGATTAGAGTACTTGCATGCAATTTGTTAGTGTTTAGCAACTAATTTAGAAAGACTCAAAAGTGATTATACAGAAACACATGTAAAGAATAGAGGCAAACACAGCACTCACAGTAAGACAGGAGGTAAAGGAATAACAGAACAGTATTGAGAAGAAATGTGTAATGTCCTACTGAGTTTGGGATAGAAATCAAACACAGATTGGCACTTTCTCTCTATTTGAGATATTTTGTGACTGAAATCATGTCTCTGATTAAGCTGTTTCCTCTGCATGCTAAAAGCTTTCATGTTACTTGACATAGTCAGCTTAAAATCAGACTTGTGGTCACAGACATCTGTCACCTGATATCTTAATTACCTAGCTCAATTTCATTCTATTTCAATTTGATGAAAAATTTTTGCAGCTTCTGTAGCTGTGGTATTTTTCTTTCATAGTTACAGAAATACAAATGACTATCATAAGAAGTATTTTAGATGAGTTTATCTGTAACTAAGCAAGGCGTCATGAATCTTAAGTGGGACTGTGAAACAAAAACCCCACAACCCATGGTTCAGAAAATATACTGAGATGTATTTATGAAATATTTACATAATTCTTAAAAGGTTTATACAAGTTGACTAAAACTGTACTAATACCATAATTCAATAAGATAATTTTCTTATGTGTCCTTTGTGAATGGAAACACTCTAGCAGGTTTCTGTCTGAAATTCAAGAACAAGTGCTTCTCCTGAAGTTTCTGTCTCTTCTTCCTTCCAGACTGTTAATCTTTTGTTTAGATAAAATAACGAATCCTAAAAATGTAATTATGTGCATTTCCTCCCTTGTCCTCAGTCTCTTGCAGAAACCTGCAGTACATCTTGTACCACAAAGCATAGTTCCAAAAGTGTGATATAAGGAAGAGAAAGTTGTACGGACAAAGGGCAGTGAAAGATTAAGCTTAGCAAACCTAATATGAACAAGGGTGGAGAGCTAGGCCAATGCTATCAAAAAAAACAGAAAAAAAGTAAAATGACTAATCAGAAGGAGAGCTCAACTTGCAAATACAAGTATATACTTTGTATTTTTTCCTGAACTATGTGTTGTTTATTTCTCTTGCAGTGAGATCAATGATTGCACCCAATGAGATGAGTGCAATATTGAAATCACTTAACCAATGTGTTTTTGAGGATATGGTTGTATCTGTCTTTATTTATTACAAAAATTAAAGCCTCCAGTTAACTTCAATCTTCCTATACAAAGTGGATTGTGGAATCTCATTTTAAGTAAATAAGCAATTTACCTTGTAGCATCTAAAAATAGCATCTAAAAATTAAGTAAGGCACGCATAGCATCATAGAATGGTTTGGGTTGGAAGGGACCTTAAAGATCATCCAGTTCCAACCCCCCTGCCATGGGCAGGGGCACCTTCCCCCACACCAAAAGCCTCATCCAGCCTGGCCTTGAACACTTCCAGGGATGGGGCATCCACAGCTTCTCTGGGCAACCTGTTCCAGTGCCTCACCACTCTCCTTGAAGAACTTCCTGATATTTAATGTAAACCTACCCTCTTTCAATTTACACCCGTTACCCTTTGTCCTGTCACTACAGGCCCTTGTAAGAATTCCCCCCAGCATCCTTGTAGGCCCCTTCAGGTACTGGAAGGCTGCAATACGGTCTCCCTGGAGCCTTCTCTTCTCCAGGCTGAACAAGCCCAATTCTTGCAGCCTTTCATCATAGTAGAGGTGCTCCAGCCCTCTGATCATCTTCATGGCTTCCTCTTCTATACTCGCTCCAACTGGTCAATATCTTTCTGATGCTGAAGGCTCCATAGCAGGGTACAGGAGTCCAGGTGGGTTCTCACGACAGCAGAGTAGAGGGGCAGAATCCCCTCCCTCGACCTGCTGGCCACACTTCTCCTGATACAGCCCAGGATACAACTGGCTTTCTGGGCTGCCAGTGCACACTGCTGGGTCATGTCCAGTTTTTTTTCCACCAATACCCCCAAGTCCTTCTCCTCAGGGCTGCTCTCTGTCCACTCTCCACCCAGCCTGTACTTGTGCTTGGGAGTGTCCTGGTGCAGGACCTTGCACTTGGCCTTGTTGAACTCCATAAGGCTGGCAGTGGCCGACCTCTCCAGCCTGTCCAGGTCCCTCTGGATGGCATCCCTTCCCTCCAGCATGTCGAAGCACCACACAGCTTGGTGTCATTAGCAAGCCTGCTGAGGGTGCACTCAATGCCATCATCCTTGTTACTAATGAAGGTGTTAAACAATACCAATCCCAACACCGACCACTGAGGAATGCTGCTCATTACTGGTCTCTACTCGGACATTGAGCCATTGACCACCACTCTCTGAGTGTGACCATCCAGCCAGTTCTTTATCCACTGAGCAGTCCATCTGTCAAATCCATGTCTCTCCAGTTTAGAGGAAGAATGTCGTATGGGGTGGTATCGAAGACTTTGCACAAGTGTGGATCGACGACATCAGTTGCCCGTCCTTTATTCACTAAGGTTGTGACCCCATCGCAGAAGGCCACCATATTCGTCAGGCATGATCTGCCCTTGGTGAAGCCATGCTGGCTGTCACCAATCACCTCCTCATTCTCCATGTGCCTTTGCATGGTTTCCAGGAGTATCTGCTCCATGACCTTGCCAGGCACAGAGGTGATACTGACTGGCGTGTAGTTTCCGAGGTCCTCTTTTTTTCCCTTTTCAAAGATGGGGGTTATGTTTCCCCTTTTCCAGTTAGTGGGAACTTCACCAGACCACCACATCTTTTCAAATATGATGGATAGGAGTTTCGCAACCCCATCTGCGAGTTCTTTCAGGACGTGTGGATGTATTCCATAAGGTCCCATGGACTTGTGCACCTTCAGGTTCCTCAGGTGTTCCCGAACCTGATCCTCACTGACCATGGGTGGCTCTCCATTCTCCCAGTCCCTGCCCTTGTCTTCCGTGACTGTGGGGTTCTGGCTTGTGCCCCTGACAGTGAAGACCGAGGCAGAAAAAGCTTTGCATACCTCGGTCTTCTTCATATCCTGGGATATCAGCTTTCCCATCTCCTTCTGCAGAGGGCCCACATTTTCTCTGATCTTCTTTTTATTCCCTATGTACCTATAGAAGCCCTTCTTGTTGGCGTTGATGTCCGTGGCCAGATTCAGTTCTGTCAGGGCTTTGGCTTTCCTAACCTGATCTCTGATCTCTCAGACAACTTTCCTGTAATCCTCCCAGGCTCCCTGTCCCTGCTTCCAAACACTGTAGGCTTCATTTTTTTGCTTCACTTTGTTCAGGAGCTACTTGTTCATCCACACAGGCCTCCAGATGCTTTTATCCAACTTCCTCTTCATTGGGATGCATTGATCCTGAGCTTGAAGGAGAAGTTCCTTGAATACTTGCTAGCTTTCTTGGGCCCCTCTTCCCTCCAGGGCTTCTTCCCAAGGAACCTTTCCACTCAGTTCCCTGAAGAGGCTAAATTCTGCTCTCCTGAAGTCCAGGGTAGTGAGTATGCTGAGCACCCTTCTCATCTCTGTATGGATCTTGAACTCCACCGTTTCATGGTCGCTGCAGCCAAGGCTGCCCTTAAGCTTCACATTCCCCACCAGCCCCTCCCTGTTGGTGAAAACAAGGTTCAGCATGGCACCCCTCCTCGTCGGCTCCTCTATCACTTGGATAAGGAAGTTGTCATGAGTGCATTCCAGGAACCTCCTGACAACAGAGGCTAAAGAGCCTTCATCTTTCAGCCAGTGATTAGTTTGTTGTTTGCATTTAAAAGAAGTGCATTCTGATTTAGATTTATTCCCTGTGAAGCAATATTCATCAGTCAAATATAAAGAATATTATCAGAGTTTGAATTACTTCTAAAACTGCAGTGGCTTTTATAATGCTTCTACTGGAGTTGACTGTCTTTTCATCCTACAGATTTCCAGCTCAGTGGCTTATAGAATTTGACAAAACACTATGTTGCTCTGCATCGGTGTTTTAATTTATATCTAATTAATCACTTAATTCTTTTTTTTGAAGTTCTGGTTGCTTCTTAATGGACTGCCTTTGCTAAAGTTTCACAGCAATTTCAATTTTCCTTCATTGGTGGAAAGACTAGAGTTTTAGAAATAAAGCTGATTAAAAAAAAGAAAGTTAGCATTTCTGAGACAGATTAATATGTTGTACTTATTGTATAGCTTATTTTAAAAACTGTTGTCTAGACTCCAATTACTGCCAAGTACTACTTCTAGAATGCTAAGTTTTGTATGACGCTTACTCAGCATGTCATTTCAACGTTTTAGTCTTTTGCTGCCTCCTTGTCAAATATCAGCTTGCCTTAAAAGCATTTTAATGCCTTGAAGATAATGAACAATTTGGCAGCAAAAATACTTTCTGACTGATTTGGACTCCCTGCATAAACTGCTTGGTGTCTGAGATCATTGAAACCTATTATACTGGCTATTTTAAAATTGGGATTTATTTCTGTTTGAATTTTGAAATCTCTCCTTGGGAGAGCCATTGAAATGTAAACGTATATTTCCCCCCTTAACAGTAGCTATGGGCTATAATGGTAGAGCATTTTTGCATTTTTATGTTTAGTTTTATTGTAAAGATCCTTCGGATGCATTTGCATGAAAGGCACTATATAAACTCATTTTGTATTGCATTGTATTGTATTGTGACAAGTGCAATAATCTCCAGGTTTCCTATCCATTAAAGAACTAATTTCACAGCTCACTAATTATGCGAATGAGAAGGGGAAATAGGTCCTTTTTCTCTAAGGTATGCTGAACAG
This sequence comes from Eurypyga helias, assembly GCF_000690775.1. Taxonomy (NCBI): domain Eukaryota; kingdom Metazoa; phylum Chordata; class Aves; order Eurypygiformes; family Eurypygidae; genus Eurypyga; species Eurypyga helias. The sequence goes on from NW_010268109.1 coordinate 17,175, forward strand.
ATGGCATAGCATTCATTACCACCAGCTGAATCTAAGGTCCTCTCTTGTGTCTGGTTCCAAAGCTTACCTCTGTTTATCAAAGAGAGCAGGAGAGAGATGTCAGTTTCTTGTACAGCATGACAGTGTGTACTGAGAGGCTGTCTCTGTCCTAAGCTAATACAACATTACTTAGCACATACCAGGTCTATTTATTTAGGATGGGACATGAAAACCATTACAATGAATGTGCATTTTAATGCAATTCTAATTTGTCTCTAATTTATAGAAGATACTGGGTTACATCTGTGCTAGGGATTTAAACTGACAGATATAAAGCTATTAATAAATCAGTTGAGTACCTTTGACACTGTATCCTGTCTGTAATTTCAAAACAGAAAAACACTTTCTTAGTCTGTTCACTTTCTTCATAGGTAAGGTTTCGCTGCCTTACTAATATTTGCTTTTGTTTTCTTTCACCTCACTTGTGGAAATAACTGACTTGAACCAAACATGCATACAGTTATTTATATAGACCTCTAACGTACTGCTTTTAAAAAGTAATGAGTATCAGATACACCAGTGTTCACCTGTGATCCTGAAAAGTTGGTATTTGGACCCTTATTTCAATATTAAAAAGAGAAATGCTGACACTGAAGGTCCTGACGCATCCTATGTAGGATGTGGCAATAAGGCTGCATGTGCAGCACTACACAAGTCAGATATTTCTTTTCCTTTAACATGATAAGCAGTGTTAATTTTTTGTTTACTTCTCTCAGTGCTGGGCTGTCACATGTTTTTGTTTTGTGTTCATGGTTCTGATTTCATTCTAATTCCAGACGGATGCAGCACTAATGTATGATGCTGTTCATGTGGTGTCAGTGGCTGTCCAGCAGTTCCCACAGATGACTGTCAGTTCACTCCAGTGTAATCGCCACAAACCATGGCGCTTTGGGACCCGCTTTATGAGTCTCATTAAGGAGGTAAGTCACTAATAAAGGGGCCTGCTTCATTACTTTCCTTTCTTCCAACTCTCATTTTCATTTGTTTCCACTCTTCTTGAACTCTGCCTTTATTCTTTCAGTACATGGGAATCTCTCAGATTGTTATGTGT
>NW_010268109.1:18296-24795 GCF_000690775.1 Eurypyga helias
GTTTCCTGAGGTATTAGTTGGAACAAAGAAACATAAAAGAGTGAAATAACTGCATTCTAAATAAAACTTTTGGTTTTCAATAATTGGTTGTGCGTGTAACATATATGGCGTAAAAACCCAAACTCCTGAAACACCAATCCATTGACTGACTATGAAAAATTGAATGACTAAATACTGGCATAAGTTAAAAGGGGGCAAGAATGAAGTTTATTCACTGGTTTGAATTTCTTTTTCTTTTTTTTTTTTTAAATGGTGAATTTATGATACATGTGACTTTGGTCTCCTAGCATGCTGTTTAGATACTGATGGATAGCAATTTAAAGTTAAGATAGGAGATTTAAGGTTCTAAATGTGAACACTACTCAAGTCTATTGTACTGTATGTAACAACTAATACAGTACTTCTCATTCTATGTATGCAAAATACTATGTTGAAGAGAACTATATGCAATGGAATATAATCTCATTTTTAATATTGGCTCCTCTTAGGATGATAGTTTCATTTTCCACATTCCCTCATCTACTTCAGTGTAGTTCTAGAACTAGGCAGACTTTAAATTATGAAGCCTGATAATACACTTTATTAAAAGTAAGAAATCGGTTCTGGAAGACTGGCTCAGTGACCTCAGTTTTTGCTGTCTCAGTGTGGTTTCTGAGGACTCAGCATCTTGCAAAAGTAAGCCTTTATTTGAATGAAATTTCCTGACAGAAAAATGAAATCCAGTGTTAATGAAAGAGATTGAGGCTGGGGTGGAGGGCAAATAGGGAAGCAGAAGGGGAAATGCATGCATGAATGATGGATGAAAACAAAGTAGTCTCTTATCTCATTTGGTGACAAGAGTCTGTTAGTGAACATGGAAAGTTGTTTAAAATATTGTCTGTGAAGACTGAAGAAATATTGATTTAATGAGGAAAAAGTGAAGACAAAATATATATTTTTTAAAATCAGCAACAAGGTAAATTACTTAGAATGACTAATTAATATTCCTATGTAAAATTTGTTATTTTAGGGCAAAAAAAGAAGAGATATTTATTTATAGAAATTGTTCTTTTTTTTTTCCATAGGCCCACTGGGAAGGCCTCACAGGCAGGATAACTTTCAACAAAACCAATGGCTTAAGGACAGATTTTGATTTAGATGTTATCAGCCTCAAAGAAGAAGGTCTTGAAAAGGTGTGTACTATGTTCATCTCCAAAGTGATGAGAAACAAAGCAAAACCTCACCCCCTAAAAACAGTAGCATTTTCAATAACATTTCATGTATTATGTAAACCAATATACATCTTCTCAACTTAATATCGGCTTTCAAAGTCTTCTACTGAAAACTGTTATCTTGATGTCTGGCAGTTAGTGGTCTCTTAAGTGTGTGCTTCTAGCCACGTTCTTAGATTTGAGAGGACTGAGGAAGAGTGAACAGTTGGACCTGGAGTCATGCATTAATATACGTTGTTTTCAAACTATATTGAGTTTAGTTTTAGTTGTGATTCCAATCCCATTGCCTATCCTCATGTGTGAACCTGTATGTGTAGTTGTGTAGATTTTCTTTGCATCTTAGTAATTCATGAAGAATCACTGTCATCGTGACTGTCTTTTAAGATGGAGCTTTGATTCTCGGAAAACAAAGTTTGTATCTGTAAGTGACACTAAAAGTTAAGAGTATGTAATAAGAATAGTTAAGACAGGTTTGTCTGTCTTCTGACATAAATTTTTCTTGTACAGAGATGGAGTGAAAGATCAAAGCATTGAGAAAGTCTCCTTTCTCTCTTGTAACTTTAGTTACAAGAAGACAGTAAAAACCTCTGTTTAAGAAAAAAAAAAAAAATTCCTCTTATCAAATTTTTGCATATGATTCTGTTTAGACTAATATTGTCTGTATTTGAAAAAAAGGCCCTGGGGAGCACATACAGATATTTGGCCTGCCTACATGACATCATGATGATCTGAAATCAGATCATCTTCCCTCTCTTCTCCAGCCACCCTGCCATGGAATGGCAATGCAGGAAGCTGCAGTGTCTCACATTGTTGTGATCAGCAAAGGTTTTGCAATTTGCGTCTGTCTTCTAGTGTGTATTTAGCCGTGGTGTTCAGTGTTCTGCAACCACTATGTTTTCCTTCATCTTTATATAAAGTTTTATAAGCTATTGCCCCAAGGTAATATTGTGGCCCAAATGCAAAGGGAAATTAAAGGAAGACACCATGCTGCAGAGCTGCATTTCCTTTTTTTCTGTAAGTTATTGAATGGAGAAGCTAGCATAAGTGACATATTTCCCCAAAACTTCCCTCCCCCCCTCCCCACCCCACACACAATGTACTAGTTTTGGAATATTATGTTCTCTTACTAGGAAGATTTAAAAAATCTTCAGAAGCCAAGAGATTTCTTTGAAACACTTGCATAGGTAATAATATTTTTGAAAATGTCCAGTGACAAAGCTGTGATTAAAGGACTAAATGATATTTTAAAATATTCAGCAATGCACTGATAGGACTCTTCCTATTAAGCATTCCATGAAGAGAGCTCTGTAAATTTAAAGGAAAAAAAATATATATAATAGTGATTAGATTTGAAAAGAAAATTAGCTTTGTATATGAGTAGAATACTTGCAATGTAACCTGTCTTACTGGTAAAAGAAATAGAAGAATTGATGATATGGTAATAGCTAAATAAGTGGCTGAATAGTCTGCATGTAAGTGATAAATGGTAAAATAGATAAAAGGAAGTCTCTGTAGTCTAGGATGGATTTAAGAACATTGTCTGACATTTGAGAACCATCAAGAAACATGTTTTTTCTGGAAAATAAAATCTTGCCACTGTACTTAGTTTCTATTCAGGCAGAAATGCATAATAATTTAAGAAATGCAGACATCATAATACATTTGTGTTTCAATGACATATGTCATATCACTTCACAAGCTTATTAAAAAAGCTTGGCTTTGTTATGAAACTTTCTGTGTGGACTGGAAATTTTCTGAGATAACTGTTGGAAAATATTGCATAATAGATGTGCAATGGGCTAAAGGAATGGTATCTTCTGTCTGGATCTGTGTTATGTTAGTTTTTATTTCACCATCAGTACTGATATGAAAGTATGAAACATAAAAGCATGTTAATTTAGTTCTCAGTCTGCAATGTGTTAGTGTTGTAGTTTAGGCCCGGTCAGTAAACAAGCACCACATAACCACTTGCTCACTTCCCTCACCCAGTGGGATGGGGGAGAGAATTGGAAGAATAAGGTAAGGAAACTAATGGGTTGGGATTAGAACAGTTTAATTATTAAAATTAGAACAGTTTAATTATTAAAATCAAATTAAATAAGTAATAATAGAAATATTATGTAATAATAATAGTACCACTACTACTGAGAATAATATGTAATGAAAAGGAAAACAGCACATTGAAAAAAACCTGAATGGTACAACCACTCGCCACTTGCCAACTGAGACCCAGCCAGTCACTAAACAGCAAGAGTCAAGAGTGCTCTGAGGATCCTCTCCCTCTCCCCGACCCCCTCCCAGTTTATATACTGATCATGAGGTTTTGTGGAACTAAATATTTCTTTGGTCAGTTTGGGTCAGCTGTCCTGGTTGTGTCTCCTCCCATTTTTTGTAGAGAAGAAGCTGGGAAATACTACACAGGTGCAGTATGAGAAACTGAAAAAGTCCTTCACTTAATATTAACATTGCTTGGCAAGAGCTAAAAACATTAGTGTGTTATCAACATTCTTCACAGCACAAATCCAAAACACAGCCTCATATTAGCTATTGTGAAGAAAATTAACTCTATCCCAAGCAAAACCAGGACAACTGGGAATTATGTACTACCCCAAAAGTATAGAAATAAAACTGAAAGGTTTTATTAAATTTTTTTTTATTAAAAAGAGATGAGAAATATGGGAAGAAAATAAAATTCAACAGGAAATACAGTGCTCTAAACCAGAAAATAGTAAAAAGAAACTTGAAAAACAGTAATAATGGAAGGTATCTAAAAGATAACAACAGACAGTGTTGTAAAAGGATATGGGTATTTTATAACAACAGGTAATTACTTAAGGTGTGTATACTGAAGTTCACAGAAAAGGAAGATACTTTTACAGATTTATGGCTCATTTTTGCCACAAGATAAAGAGATGTGATAATATTAGTTTTTCACCAAGATGTGCTGACAAACTTTCCAAAGAAATGTAGGAAATAGTTACCATATATTAGAAAAGTTTAGGAGATAGGAAAGCGTTAGCAAGGAGTGATGAGCGCTACGCAGATTCAAAGATGAACAAAAGCAGAACAGTTTCTGTAGGGTGTAGTGATATGAGATTAGGAAAAGGAAAGTTAAGGCGCATGCATGTTAGATTGAATTCCTTAGTAAATATGGGGAATATATAGGTTATTTTACTGGGAAAGAGAAATAATTGCTGACAAAAAAATGTGTTTTTTTGAAGAAAACCTGGTTGTTCTTGAATCTAGGGTGAATCATTGAACTCTAAAGCAGGATACTTTCTAGTAGAAAGAGTACATTTTAGCCAGTCCTTTCATTTTAAAGAGCTGCATCAAAGTTTTTTTTATTTTTTTTCTCCCCACAATATTGTCTTATGTTAAAGCTGTGATGAATAGCTTCTTCTGTGATGAATAGTCCCTTCTCTTTGTCCCTTACCTCCCTTCCTTCACATGAGCACTCCTTCTCTCTACATCGCCCGCTTGCCCGTCTGCTTTCTGTTACTCTCTCATTCTTGCCTTTCCCTCTTTCCTCCCTCTCCCATTCCTCCCTGTCTCCCCCCTCCTTCTTTGTTTCCCTTTCCACCTAATCCCTGTCCACTTCTCTCTCAATCTCTTCGCTTTTTCTGTCCCCGTTCTCTCTATTTTCTTCTTTCTTCAGGAGTGTTTCCCCATCTTTGTCCTTATCTTCTATGTTCCCAGTGTTATTCCCAAACCACCATCTTGTCAAGCCTATCTTTCCATGTAGTTAGAAGCCTTGAAAGGTCTGTCTGTCTTTCTGCATTTAGTGGGATAAGAGAAGATGGTGGGATGGGAATTATATATACCATACTATGTATGTTGTGTTTTTATACTAGAAATAGCTATTTTTGCATCTAAGATGTTTCCAAATATGGGGGAATAATTTTATGTGGAGGACAACAGTTCAACCCAAGAATTTCAGGTGTAATCTATAATCCAACAAAATGTGACAAAATGAAATATATTGAGGGGAAAAATATTTATGAAGCAGAGAGAAAAGAGTTATTGTGAAGTATTTATAGAAGACCATTTTTGAGATTTTATAAAAAAAAGTCCTAGATAAATTGCCTGGTTTATATAATGGGAAATGACCTAAGTCATGTGCAATGACTGCTGAAGTCAGTGAGAACAGAAAAATTGCTCATTTATTTTAAAAAAAAAGTCATGTGTGATCTCCGATTTTACATAAGATGCCTGTTCCTGAAACTCTTTAAATGAGAAGTGGTAATCAAGCATTAATCAATAAGAAGTATGCTTTTCCAATAAAGATTCATTTCTGACAAAAATTATTGTTTCTTGTAAGATGAAAATGATAGAATTAATAGATGACTGGAGTGCTGCTAATGTAATGTACAACAAAATTTGCTGACAGTCAATATGGTCACACTGAAACTATGATTAAACAGAGTGAAAATCCCAAACTGTGACAATCCAGTATAATAAGCAAGCTATCATTTAAATTACAGTCAATCATATTTGCACTGAAGCTGCATCATAAGGAAAATTATTTTGTATTTCATGGAGATAACAAATACCTGAACTTAATACACTTTTGAAAATTTGTCACTTAAGAAGAATAATATTTCTTGAATAGTGGTGTACCAACTGGCTTGAAACCGTGCTCAGGAACCTACACACAGGATTCACATAAATAACACAAAATTAGTTGTAATTCGTTATCCAGCATATCAAAGTAAGATCTTTTTTTATTTAGTATCTTTATTAATGACCTGGGAAAAACCCAGCAAGTGCCATAAACAGGGTTTAGTGAAAGAGAAAATAAGAAAGTGAGGTAATAGATCTTTAGAAGCCAGTATTGGTATTGACATGATAATTTGGCAAAGAAGGCAAGCATATTAATATTTCTGAAGAAAACAAAAGAAATGAAGCAATACTAAAATGGGAAATACGTAACTAAAAAGAAAGAATGTTTCTCACACTATAGTATCACAAATTATTTACTTGAGATAATCACCGCTGTTACTACCAACTCTACAAAATATAATGAAGAAAAGGCACGTTTATCAGGTCTTTGGGGGTTGGATATGACTGATTTTGTCTGCATAGTTAGTTGGTACCACTGCAGAAGGGAAAAGATCTTTCCTAATACAGCAGACATTGTGCTCAACAGTAAAACTGTGAGGTGGAGGTTGGCAGGGGCTGCTGTTGACTGGGGACTAGCTGAACATTGGTCGGTTGTTGGTAAAGAATTGTGGTTTTTTTTTTTTTTCTTCCATGCATCACTGGCTTTTCTTGGGTTTTATTTTCCTCTC
>NW_010268110.1:0-5640 GCF_000690775.1 Eurypyga helias
TCTGTGATTCTATGATTCTAACTGGCGATGATGCAAACCCCCAACGATCTGTAGGAAGTCAATGAATACAAAATTTTACTTGCCATTCTGTAGTTGAAATCTCTATTTTATTTCTTGTTTTGGAGGAGTTTATAAAACCCCCATCCTCTACGCTCTATTCCTGTCTTCTTCAGGTGACATACCAGCTGAAGATCCCTTGCACAGCCTTATGTACAGTCCTGATGCTAAACCGTAGCCTTAGTAAGTTGCAGTGGTTCTCTGTCTTCATGCTGTGTGGCGGCGTCACCCTTGTTCAGTGGAAGCCTGCTCAGGCCACGAAAGTACAGGTAGGACTTTACATTTTGCCACTTCACAATGGAGAATAAACCGCCTTATACTTTGTGCTGTGCTTCGCAGCAGCCGGGATCTCTTACATTCCACACCAGTGTCCCGTTTCCCATTTCCAGCCACTTCCTCTAGTTTGATCCCACACTTTCACAGTGATTGAGTACCAGCTCGGGGCAGGCGCGCGGGATTGCGCCAGTCTCGCTTGTTGGAAAGGCAGCTGATGGCTACAATTAGTGTAAGGTACCACAGTTGTCATAATCAGTCCAACGCACCATCGTAGGAGTATGTGAGTAATGCGATGTTTCCAGCAGTTGGCCCTGGCATCTTTGTAATTGCTGGAGTAGGGAGCTTGGAATTGAAGCACTTGGCAGGGTTAGGAGGGAAAGTCCAATGCCCTGTGGGTGTTGGGATGTCATTTAAACACACCCTTCGCAGGCACTGACCTCATCCCCTTCTAGGAAGAAACAAGCGTCCTCTATTCCTGAGGCCTTAGCTGCTGGTCAGCGAGTGGGACGGGCAGGTCGTGCCGCCGAGAGCAGACGGTGCCTCTGAGCACGCCGGGGGGTTGGTAAGGGTGCGTGGTGATGCCACACCACGCAGCTACACCGAGCTCAGCGGGAGGGCGGCTCTAGTGGGGCGTGTACATTTTATACAGCGATGAAATGCTAATCGTTTTGCTGTGTTCAACAAAGTGGCTCTGGAATTGATTACTGTAAATCACTGAAGCGTCGCGTCCTTTGTAAAATAACGGTTGATGTTGCAGGTGGAGCAGAATCCATGGCTAGGGTTTGGAGCGGTTGCTGTTGCTGTACTGTGTTCGGGATTTGCAGGTATAGTATGATTTCTGTATGCGAGTCACATCAAAAGGAGTGGAGAGCTTGGGGTGTTTGAAACAGAACATTCTACATGAGTTACCTATCTATTGATTGTAAGGTAGAAAGGGACTTTGTCCAGTCTGCCCATAATTACCTTCTGCTTGCAGTAATTTAAATTGAAAGTGGGGAGGTTTAGATTAGATATCAGGGAGGAGTTCTTCCCAGAGAGGGTGGTGAGGCACTGGCACAGGTTGCCCAGAGAAGCTGTGGATGCCCCATCCCTGGAAGTGTTCAAGGCCAGGCTGGATGAGGCTTTGAGCAACCTGGTCTAGTGGAAGGTGTCCCTGCCCATGGCAGGGGGGTTGGAACTAGATGGTCTTTAAGGTCCCTTCCAACCCAAACCATTCTGTGATTTTAATTATGACAGATTCATGACACGGTTACTCCAGCTGTCAAGCAAATGGCTAGGAGCACATCCTACTGGTTTTATGTGATACAACTTAGAAGGCTGGTTTGCAAGTGGGAGCGTTTTTCAAACGCTTACGATACTACTAGGGGAACACCTGTAATGACTTGCTCAGTACAATTAATTAATGTCCATCGGTTTTATAAAGCAGGCTTTACAGTGACTAGCTCCCTTACGGTGTTTTCATGAAATGCTTGAAATTTTTTTATAAGGGGAACATTCTTCACTCAATTCTTGCAGTCGCTCAGCCACCCTGAAATGCACGCTGCGTAGTCCCGCAGGTGGTAAATCTGAGATGCAGCGGGAGTAGGGCAGAGAGGAAGATGAGCAGCAGGAAGCTCAGATAACGCAGAAATCCTTCACGCAGTTTGAGTTGGTTTTACAAAAAGCATTGCCCTTCAGAGCAGTGTTTCTCTGGCTTCTGCAGAAGGAGACCAGAACTCAAGAACAAGTGAAGCGGGTGCTAAAAATTAAGGAAATGCAAATTACTACTTCATTTGAGGTTTGGCTTGCAGGGGTATATTTTCCTGGCTGTAAACTGGATTCTTCCCCCTCCCTCTGTAAGAAAACAAGGTACTATCACCCACCTCGAGTACCGTACAGTCCTGCAAGAATAATCTTGTGCTGTGCATACACGCTTGTTACCCCTGGGAAACATTCTGGTTGGTGGGGAGGAGGAGGAAGGTGATGTTCTTCTTTGGTGCCTTTTCTGTAAAATGGACACTTTGAAACAGAAATAATAAATAAGGCTCTGTAGAGTTCAATCAGCTCCTCCTGGAAGTGATAAATTTAATCATTCCAGATGCTCCAGAGCCATGAGACAGAATACAACATCCACAGCCTTGAGAGTCCCCTAAAGCTCTGTAGTGTCCTCTGCTCACACGGGGAGGCGGCTGTGCTTCCGAAGGCCTGCAAATTCAGACCACTGGCAGGGCTGACGCGGGCAGCTCCAGAGGATTTCGACACATGCAGCTTTCTTCTCCAGCAAAAGGATTACAGCTTGGGTGTTGCCTGGCTGGCAACCGTAGCTGTGAGGCAGCTGGGCAGACAGAGTATTTCATCTGTGGAGCTCCTTGTGCCCTCGGGGCTTTATATGTTGAAAACATAAATCCCATTGAAACGCCTCTTCCTTCCCTCATCCACATGAAGTTACTTTGGCATTAAACCTTCAGTTTCTGAACTGACCATGCTAAGTATTTTATATTATTCCAGCAAAGTAAAAAAGTTTATGTATTCTTGTCCTTCAGAGATGGAAAAGAAAGGTTTTTTTCTTCAAACTGCTGATACTGTGATGATTTCCAAGTATCCAGGGGCCCTACAATGCTCATAAAAGCACTGGACAAATATGTCGGGAGATCCTTTGTGACTTGACACAGTACCCATTCTTCATCTTGCCTACTGGAGTGATTTTTATGCATTTCCAGAAATCTGAAAGCATCGTTTCATTGGTTTGCTTGCCGGTTTCTTAGTTTATAAAACGTACAGGTATGGTTTGTGTGCAAGCCAAATTTCTGGTGCATGGATTGCATCTGGGTGTGCTCTGTGGGTCTTCTCGGTGGGTAGATATCTTGAGATGGATCACTATGGGCTCTTTTTAAGCACTGCAGTCGTTAACAACGCTGTTTTTTTGTTGATGTTGTGTACAGACTTAAAAGATGTATATTCATGAGAGAATATTTCCTGGGGTGGTTTTAGAACCCCTGAAATATAAATCTGTTCTGTAATTTATTCACCATAAATATTCTCTGTGCTGTATGAAATTATAAATTGCATTTTTCATGAATAAAACAGGGTAGTGAGATCTTCCTTACCAGTAGGGCTTAGTAGTAGCTAAGCTTAGTAGCTACACTTAGTAGTAAGCTTACTCAGGGTTTTCAGGAGCAGTGTGTGGCCAAGGTTTCTAACCCACAGCTCTTTTCTCTGTGCCATCTCTGGCAGTTCCCTATACTTTTTTCGTGTCACATGAAGGATCTCAGGCGACGTTAATCAGCAATAAACTTCTAGTCACCAGGACTCGTGCCAGGTCATGGACGTGGCTGAGAAGACCCAAGTCCTGCAGACTGCTCTCCCTGTTCCGAAATGCAGAGGAAATTTCAGAGACCAGAAGAGCCCTGGTGTGGGAGCAGTGGTTAAAAAGTCAGGTGGTGATGGCCTTGTCAAATGTCAGCCCCTTAGTCTGACATACACCTCCCCAGCAGAGTAATGAAAATGGGGGAATATCAGTAATGCAGAGCATAAAAGCAGTGCTTATCAGTGTGGCACTGTGAACAAGAGCTTTAGACTAAAATGAATCCCATTTCCTCAGAAACAATCTGTAGTGTCAGTTAGCAGAAGGCATTGGTTTTGCTTTGCTCTTGTAATCCCCTTAAGCTTGTGGTTGCAGCTTGCTGCCACTCTGCCAAGTACTCTGCAAGCACAGTGCTGCCCAGGTATTTTCAAGCTTAGTACTGAGCTAATACAGCCCCACCTCTCTCTCGTTTTGTACTGCTAAGCATCCCGACGGAGGGAAACAAAAGGTTCTGCATCGTACTGAAGTACATGAATACTTTACTGGGGATAAAACACCAGGTGCCAAGGTGAAATGTGTTTTTTTTTTCCTGGTGTAGACCTGTACAGGAGAAACCTTTGGAATCAGAAGCCTGGCAAATCAAACAGAAATGAGGAGTGGTTTCAGTTGTCGATGAGGTTTGCTGTTAGAACAGCTGTAAAGAGAAACGGCACCTATTTCTGCTGTTATGTACCCCTTAGAATGATCCTGTCCTGGAAGCCACATTAGCAGGATGTGGGTTTGGGCCTTCTGCATTGGGAACTTCCGCGAAACGTAGCAGTCTGTAGGACAAGATGCTTCCGGTACTCTCGCCTGGCTTTGAGACATCACCAATCGTTAAATATGAAACTTCATTCATCTTACTCAACCCCCCCTCCTTTTTCTTTTTTTTTTTTCATTTTAGGAGTTTATTTTGAGAAGGTCTTAAAGAGTTCAGATACTTCCTTGTGGGTGAGGAATATTCAGATGTACTTATCTGGGATTGCGGTGACTCTATTTGGTGTGTACATGTCAGACGGAGCCCAGGTGCTCGAGAAAGGGTTTTTCTATGGCTACACCTACTACGTCTGGTTTGTCATCTGTAAGTATCTTGTGGCTTTAGGATCTCGTTACGTTGTTTTGCTTTTTGTAACTGTGACACAACTGATTGCACCAAGTTACAAATTCAAGCTGACCCGTTGTTTTTTACGGTGCTTTTGAGGCTTTTTTTTTTTTTTAAAGTACCATTTTCTTGGCAATTAGCCGCTTGTTCTCTTTAAAATTGTGCTGAAGCAGCAGCCCTAAATGACTGAGCAGTGAGATCATCTTTCAGCGAGTCCTGTCTGACCTACCAGGTGCCGTGCAGATACCCCATTTTGCTGAATGTTGCGTCTGATCACCGGTTAGGGGGATGTACCCCCGACAAGGAGCACGCTCACGGAGTGAAACGCATCATCTCCAGAGCGACCTACCGCACGTTTACTAACAGGAACGTGTTGTCTGCTTTCCAGTTCTCGCCAGCGTAGGTGGCCTCTACACCTCGATTGTCGTGAAGTACACGGATAACATTATGAAAGGCTTTTCTGCGGCGGCAGCCATTGTTCTTTCTACTGTGGCTTCGGTCATCCTCTTTGGCCTCCAGATAAGTAAGTGTCCTTCTGCCGCCCGATCTGAGTGAATACGCAGGTTTCCTTCCTGGCTAGCCGGGCTGTACGCACCTCCGTGTTTGCACACCTCCTCCGAATTTTTCTGGTGTTCACCTAGTCTTCCCCAGGACTCCTGTGCACTAATGTGTTGTCTCTGTTGTGTCACGTAAGGTGATCCTGTGCTTCCAAAGGCTTTCACCGTTTGTTCTTTCAGAGGCATCCTCAGATGGGAAGGTTCTTTGATTTAAACAACTTATGAGCTTATGATCATGAGTCTCTTTCTGATGCAGTTCAGTGAGGAATATAGCTGTTTACCTGAGCCTGCTGCTGATAAGTTATGCAGCCCTGAGGAGAAGGACT
>NW_010268111.1:0-1268 GCF_000690775.1 Eurypyga helias
CTGCCCTCCAAGAGATCAGCCCCCACATGCCCTGCCTCAGTTTCCCCTTCTGCGCCAAATGAGCTCTGTGGGGTGTCAACTGGGTCAGGAAAATATGCTCTCCATCCCCTCTAGTTTTCCAGCACAGCAAGGCACTGCTCTTAGATGGAGCATTCCATCCCACGTGGGCGAGACATCCCATCACCAACAGATCCCTCTGGATGCCGGTCTGGTGGTTGGATTAGGGGGTGTCCCACAACTGCCCCATTTAGGGCAGCGGTACCCATGGAAAGCTGCTTTGGGGGCCACAGTGATGCAGGGGTTTGCCCCAGCCAGGAGGGGATGGCTGCATCCTGCCTTCGCCTCTGTGGGCATCAGATCGATTGATTTATTTATGTATTTTTCAAGCCCTGCTTGGAGTGAAAACTATCCAGGGGCCTCCAGAGGCCAATAAGATTTGACTGCAAGTCAATACTCGGCATGTCTTTCCACTGTGCAATGATCCTCCAGCCAGCAGGGTGGGAGGCTGGGGGTGCCAGGAGTGGGCAGGGGACTGGCAGGTGACAGGGGCAGGCAGAGGGCCAGCCTGGGGCAGGGACATTGGCCTCTGCTCAGGAAAGGGGTTGGGGACAGCAAGGGAAGATCATCTGGCCTGCAATAGCAATCTCCTGGGATGCATTGCCAGCAGCTCAGGTAGTAAATATGATGGCTGGCAGCTCCACGTTGGGGACATGTTCATGAGTAAGGAACAGGTCTGGGGGGACAGCGGGAAGAGGAGGGATGGGGAAGGAGGAGGTGGAGGGAGAGAAATCATCCGTGAAAACCAGTTCTGCTAGGACATCTGTTTCTCAGGGGTTTTCGGATGGAGAGGTTTTCCTGTGGGCTGAGGCTGCAGGGTATCAGGGGGAGCAGAGCCCCGACACACTCAGTGCATGTCCCAGCCCCACAACCGGTCAGCAGGCAGCCAGGCACAGCCGTGATGCCATCTGCCGGGATTTCTCCTGGCTGCAGGTCCCAGTAGCTTTTCTGATGGCTAATAAGTGTTGAGCTCAGGCCACCAGCTTTCCCAAAGTATCTCCTTCATCCCCGTGCCATCCCTGGGCACAGCGTGACCGGGACACCTCATCCCTCTGGGGATGCTGCTGGGCAGAGAGTGCAGGGCAGGCAGGGAGGCAGGCAGGGAGGCAGGCAGGCAGGCAGGGAGGCAGGGAGACAAGAAGGTAGGAAGGAAGGAATACAGCAAGGAAGGCAGGAAGGAAGGCAGGAAGGAAGGCAGGCAGGCAGGCAGG
>NW_010268111.1:1372-2082 GCF_000690775.1 Eurypyga helias
CTGCCCGCACTCTGCTGACATTTGCAGTTAGCAGTTGGCGTCCTTGAGAGGAGCAAGTGCGGAAACAAGGGACCTGGTTCTCTTTAAGGGGGCAGGACTCCGGGAGCATCATGAAAGCAAGAGTGAGTTTCTTCCTCTGCCTTCCACCTTCCCCTATTTCCCTTCCTTTCCCTGTCTGCTGCTTCCCTGTCTGCATGCTCCCGGCCAGGGACCTGGGCTCGCTGCCCTCCCCTTCGCCTCCCTCAGCTCCCGCTGCTGGGCAGGGGTGAAGGCAGGAGCTGGGGGCTGGGATGGGAGGCTGAACGAGGGGAGGAGGAGGAGGGGAGGAAGGGGAGGGAGAGGGGGAGGATCTACTAATTACACAGAACAGCTCTGGGGGCTGCTGAAGTCCAGAATGAAGCAAAGAGCAGCAGAAGCGAGTACTGCAGTGGGAGCAGAGAAGCCTAAGCACCACCGAGAGCCAGAGCCAGTCGACATCTCTGCTGGGTGCGACCTGGGGCACCCAGGGGATCCTGCAGCCCTGTCCCCACCGGGGCACAGCCTCCAGCACAGCCACCGAGCTCACTGCCAGCTCCTCCGCAGCCAGCCCCGGGCAAGGAGAGGGGAAGGGGCTGATGGTCCCAGGGACGCAGAGTTAAACCCAGCCCTCCTGCGGGTTGGGCTGGAGGGCAGCAGAGTCAGCCCTGCCATGGTCCCGGGGGGCTAGGAGC
>NW_010268111.1:2106-2681 GCF_000690775.1 Eurypyga helias
GGGGTGAAGGATGGCTGCTGAAGGAGGGGGAGCCAAGCCCGTCACCCAGTCCAGGATGGAGAACTTCCGAAAGGTGAGGACCTCAGAGGAGGAGAGCCCCTTGCCCTTCCCCAACCTGCCCCCAGACGTGGTGGAGATGAAAGTGAAGGAGGGCAGCAAGATCAGGAACCTGATGAACTTCGCCATGGCCCAGATGGAGCTGAAGGGCAGCCGGCAGATCGTCTTCAGCGGCTGCGGCAGGGCGGTCACCAAGACCATCACCTGCGTGGAGATCATGAAGCGGAAGCTGGGAGGTCTTCACCAGGTCACCAAGGTGCGTTACAAAACCTTGCTGGAGGTCTGGGAGAACCAGGACCCGCTGCCCGGCGGCCCGGCACAGAACCTGACCGTCCACAAGAACGTCCCCTCTATCTGCATCCTCCTCTCCCGAGACCCCCTGGACCCCAACCAGACGGGCTACCAACCCCCGGAGCCCCGGCACGGGCTGGGGACACCGCCGGGTGATGCGGGGGAAGACGCGTCCGGCTCCTCTGCCAAGGGGCTGAAGCGGGCCCTGCCACCCCCCCGCGAGGAGC
>NW_010268111.1:2818-5248 GCF_000690775.1 Eurypyga helias
TAGGCAGGAGGTTGTATGCTGGAGAAATGCCGGGTGCATTTTAGCCGCTTTGCTGTGGATAAAGGCAGCGCTGCGCTTGCTCCAGGGTCACCGGTGTGCGGCAGGCTCCCGCTGCTCCAGGCAACCCCTCTGCACAGGGGCTTGCTGCTGGGGGGTACCTTGTCCACAGAGTTGGGGTGAGGGTTAAAGGGTTAAACCTGCCAGCTCTCAGTTACGGACCGAAGCGGGGGGTGGGTTGGGGGGAGCTGCTGACCCCGAATTCGGCCACCACCAGCCCCATTTCTGCAGTGACTCCCAAGGAGCCAGAGCACCCGAGGGGTGCGGGTCTGGGGAAGGCGGCTGCACACCATCATACCCCGCTGTGATGTCTCAGCCATCAGAAGACGGTTTTGCCCCAAGCCCCTCGGAGTGACACCTTCATTGTCGAAACCGCTGCAATCACGCCCAGCGCGGAGCTGTCAGGTTTATTAATGCCGGGCTCAGCGCCCCACGGTACCGTGATTCATCCCGAATAAAACACACAGACAACCAGACGGGTCATTCCCGCCCACCGGGACAGCAGAATAAAATAAAACAACCTTTCTTCCTCTTCCTGCATCAGACATTCAGGTCTTGGCTCTCCTGGAGGTGCTTGTAGAGTCTGGAGCAAGGCTGAAGCCCAGCATCGGGAGCCAGGGGTGGTGGGAGCATTAGGTGGGTTGTTGTCACGGCTGGATGCGGTGCCCAGCGCAGGATGGGAGGTTTTGGGGTTGTGGGCTTGGCTGCAGAGTCCTCGCCATGGGCTGGCTCTCCTGGAAATCCCTTTGGAGCAAAATGCCCGCTTCTTTCAGGGGTGAAAGAGAATGAAAATAAAAGCTCTTCAGAAATAGTTGAAATATGTCTATGGGGAGCGATCATCTTGGCTACGGACCACGGCACAGCGAGGATGGGACTGTCACTGAGCTGGGACAAGGGGATCCCAGCCAAACCCTGTCCCAGGGTGGGATGGGATTGGGGCCAGTTTCCTCCTGTGTGCCCTGTGCCCCCGCCAGCACAGCAGAGCCTGGTAGAACCCCCATGCTAGCCCCCCTGGCCAGCACAGCAGGGAGCAGGGCAGTGCGGGGAGGGCAGGGGATGGGTTATGGGAGGCCAAGCAAGCTCTGGCCCACCGGGTTCCACTTCACTCAGTCCAGGCAGCACCCGGGGGCACGGCAGGAGGACTCCGATAGGTATTCATGAGCACAGCCTTCCCGAAAGCCGTCCAGGAGGGATGCTCCGGCTGCAGCTGCGTTATCTCCCTGCCTCGCTCTCCGAGGACAGCGAGCATCCCTGCTTTTGTCAGGGGCTTGCTTGGCTGGGAGCGCAAACGAGAGGAGACGAGGATGAAGCAGGGGGCTGCTTTGTTTGGTGATGCCCTTGTTATCTCCCTCAGCAGGCAGCTGCTCCTCCGGGCTGGAGGCTCGCGCTTATCTGCCCTGCTGCAGATTGATTCGCTTCGCTAATCTGCTGCCGTGTAGTTGAATATTAATTTCCAATTGTTATTTTTATGATTATTTTTTGTGGGATTGGGGCTGGGAAAGCTTTGGGCTCCATCCCACCAAGAGATCACTCTTCCCAGCCTCCTCTCTCAGGTGCGGCCACGGTGCCGACACTGAACAAGCTCGACCCCCACCCCACGTGTGAAGGGAGCACCCACATACGGACTCCTACCCCAAATATACTCAAAAATCATGCTAATAGACAAACCCTTTTGTACACGCTCTGATCCGAGCCTAATCTTTCACGGCTGTGCAGCTGGGAGCCAACAGCCCTTCCTCTCCACAACCCTGCCCCGCTGCTGCCGCCTCTCATTGCTCCCAGCAAGGAGAAAGAAAGGAAAATTTCTCCTTATTATGTTGTTAATGTGCAGAATTACTTCTAATTGATTCTACATGCAGGCAACATCCCATCTTGGAGGCAACAGAAGCCTGGGGATTTTGCACTCCTCGCTTTGTTGGCTACAGACCAAGGATTTCCTGCCTGAGAAAACGGTTAAAAACAAAGGCTGTAGCCCAAAGCATGAAAGCATTTAAAACAGCACGGTGACATCTGGCTCTGCAGGGGCCTAAGGGGACACGATGAGCAAAACTATCGCTGTCACGATGAGGTACAGCCCCAGGCCCCTGCGAAGAACAATTTCCAGGGTAATTTAGTGAGCTGGCACGCGGGAGGCTGAGCACCCTGCAGTGTGGGATGGAGGGTGCGATGGAGGCCGCCTCGCCAGCTGCCAGGGCTGGGAGTGGGGCAGACCCACGGAAAGCCTTGGGGTGGCTGGATGGCATGGCCAGAGCCAGGCTGGCTCCGTTTCCTCAGACTCGCTGAGAAGACGTTGAGCAACTTGCCACAGCGCACTCCCGTGCTCCCCTCAGGCCCTGGTCTGTGAGAGACCATGACTACGGGAGCCCGTAGGCC
>NW_010268112.1:0-226 GCF_000690775.1 Eurypyga helias
CAGGTGGGGTCTCACCAGAGCAGCTCTCACCTTGCGAGTCCCACGGGCCCCGTCCTCGTGCCGCGTACGTCACCTCCCCGAGCGCCGTGCCACGGACTTTGCACGGGAAGGCCCGCGTTGATACTCTTCGACAAATTGACAGGCAGCCTTCCTTTTCCCGTGGGGGCACCTCAGTGTGTGTGCTGGAGCTCGGGGTCTTACCCTGGGAGGATGAATGCCGTGGGGA
>NW_010268112.1:312-2767 GCF_000690775.1 Eurypyga helias
TGGTAAGGGGGCCTGCCGTGTTCTGTGGCGTGGGGGGTGGCGGCACATCCGTAACCCGCTGCAGTGACAGAGACGTCAGGGCCACGGGCCGGGTCCATAACTCTCCCTGCCTGCCTCCATCAGCCCCTGCAGCGGCGATCGATAGAGCCGCCGGAGCCCCAGAGCGATGCCTCCTCCCGCGCCCCCTCCTCGCCCGTCCCCCTTCCGCTACCCGAGCAAGAGTTTGAAATTTACGGAAAATTAATTAGCGGCTCCAGATGTGCGCTGGCTGGAGGGAGGTCAAGCCTTTACGATGAGGGACGTAATCCGCTTTATGGAAGTGATTGTCTTTTCCTCTGCTCCTTCCCTCCCTCTCCTCCTGTCTCCCCTCCCGCCCCCTCCCCCTTCCCCACGCTGGCTAAAAGACAGGCCTGATAAAGTGAGAGGAACAAGATTGGTTTTCTAAGGGCACCGGGCCCTTCATGACCAGCTAAATCATGGGCTGTCTGGCTCTGGGGCTGGGTGATGACCTGCTCCCCGCGCCGCGGCACGTGCACCCCCCGGCCGGGTGTTCTGATGTGCACCCAGGCGGCGGCGGGGGCTGCAGTGAAGGTGAAACTGTCATATCGATCTTTTTAGCACTAAAATATGAGCCACTTTACTCCGCTCCCCGATGCTGTGATGTGAAAAATAATAACTCGGATCCAAATTAAAAATATTGATCTCTGGAAGGTGTTGAAAGTAAATAAACACCTTCCGAAGTTTTCGGGTCAGCCGAGAAATGGTATTCAGCAATAAATGTGTCGGCATGTCAGAATCCAGGGTTCTTGATCTGTTTTTCCTTTTGAATTGATTTTTCATTACTTACTTCCTAAAAGTGCTGGAATTTGGTCCTCCACCGTTAAATCCCACTGTTTGGGCAAATTATTTCTTTGGGGCTTACGAGGTGCTCCTAATCCACTCGCTCATTGATTGATTGATTTTTGACTCAATAAACTTGCATTACCCTTGCTTTATTTAAGGCTTCCATCATAATTTTTTGTACATTTAGGCTTGACTTTTTTATTTCCTCCTAACAGATGAGCTGACATGGGTCTATCAAACATGTGGGAAAACAATTGCCACAAGGTTAATTTTATTGCTAGCTCCATGCATTTTAAGTAGGTGCCAGGTATTTTCCAGCGCAGGCTGATAAATGGCACTTGAGGCACTGAAGCAGAAGGATGGAGAGAAGCACTGTAACAACACCACCCGTGTAAGTGCATCCCGTAGCACCAGCATTAAGCGGGTTGTTCTTGCCCCATCGGTTTCTCTTCATTTTACCTCCAACCAGGACTGGGCGCGCGGTAACACAACAAGCACTCGAGCCGCCCTTACGGGTGGGGGGGCGTTTCTGGGTAGGGGGAACGGGAAAAACGTGCTTTTCTCTTACAAACCAGCCAGTTTGTCTTCAGAAACCAGGACGTTCTTGGGGAGCAGATACGCCGACGATGCTGCTCGCTGGCAACTCTTCGGAACCGCGTTTTGGTGGTTGGCGAGTGCCTGCCTTGCTGGTAGAGGTGCAAAAGGAGGAGTTGCCACGGGAACGAGAGTAGCTGCTTCCCTGAAGAGAGGGAGAATGCTGAGGGGCAGGTTCAAAAGCCCCTCTCGCCTTCCCTCTTTGCTGTGGAGCCTTAACCCTGTCCCTGTTCTCCCGGGGTCGGTACTCGCTCCTTTGTGGCCTGCGCCTGGCGTTGACCTTCTGCAGCGTTCCGAGGGGCCACGGTGGGGGTAAGCCCGTGTGTTTGATACATGGAGACATGGAGGAATTGGGAAGGACAAAACTGGACCTCCGCCGATCCCTTCCGGAGCTGGTGGCGTTCAGTCCCCTCCGCTTTCCCGCACAGCCGTGTTCCGTCAGCCGGTTTTTGCTTTTGTTCCCACACGTCTGGGCGATGCCCAGAGGCTCCTGGGAAGTAGCAAGAGGCATTTCCAGTTGAATGCTCTCAGACTGGAAAATGTGAGAGTGTGGGGTTCCTACCAGACCCTTAAAAGGCAGCGTCTGTCTGGTGTCGGTGCGGTTTGACACGTGGGTGTGCGGCCCGGCTGTGGCGCTGACAACGCGGATGCATCCCGGTCAGCACCGCGCCCGCCCGCCCAAGGCGATGTCGGCAGGTGTTGTGTTGTGGATACGCTTGTTTTCGTTAAGTGTCACGATTAAAACCAGACTGCTCCAAAGAAAGGGGGTGGGGGCATGATTCTCGAAACAGAGGGTGTCTTCTCCTTCCAGACTGAGTGAGCCTTCGCTCTGCGGGCCAGCCCGGAGACATTCCAGCGAGCCCAGGCCGGGCGTCCCTGTGGCGGCGGGGCCAACGCGGGGCCCTTCCCGCTCGGATCACCGATGATAAACCTTTTCCTTCCGTGCTGGGGGTCAGCGGAGCCTGAGCTCTCGGGTTTAGCCCTCCCACGTGAGTGCACTTGCTCTGGATTGTCTTGG
>NW_010268112.1:2821-9957 GCF_000690775.1 Eurypyga helias
GGACGGGGCAGCGGGTCGCACAGCAACGCTCCTGAAATACCCGCAGTGATGGCCTCCTCTCTGGCTCTCCTCTTTCTGGCACAGAGCTTTGGGATTTCCTCAACTGAGCACGGTACGCTTGGATTGAACTTACAGGAATGAACGTTCCTGAAGACTTCCTGGGCACGGTGCGAGTCGCTCTCCTGCCCCAGAGCATTGGGGCATGCGCCGTGGTGTTTCTCCTGAAAAGGGGGGGAGGAGGTAGTAAGCCTTTGAGGCTGGTTTTGCTGGGCTGCAGTTCCTCCAGCTATCTGTGAGCCTTTGGAGGGATGTGTGCCTACGTATGCGTATTCATGCATTTTTAACGGGAGCAATTGGATGGTCATGGATTTGGGGTGGCCATAGCTGTTCTGGGAGCAGGAACGGCAGACTGGGCAGCAGAGCCTGACGCATGGCTGGTCCCACCTGGGGACTGCTTGTTGGCCTCTGGTAGTTCACCGTGTCTCGGAGGAGCCACGCATGGTGGCTGACCCTGGCTGGAGCGCAAGTGCTGTTTGTAAACCTGACTTGTGTCTGTGCTAAACAGCAAAGATGCTGCGGGTTTCGGGGGCACCTTTTGCCGTGGGTTACCTGATGCTCTTAGAGCTTGTTCACAAAGGGGCTGCTTCGGTAATCGTAAACGTGCAAAGGAGCAGGCTGTAAGGATGTAGGCCAGGAAAACAGCAGGACAGTAAAAACGCCAGTTCAGATGCTCTTAGTGATGTAGAGATGGAGGCCAAGAAACAGTAACAGTCCTAAAAACATTGTCTTCCTCCTTGGGAACTTCACAGTTGTCATCCTCTGGGCGTAGTTGACGGCCATGTCTAGCACAACAGTCACTTGGAGTTTCTTCCTTTCCGATTCAGAAGTATTTCCAAGCGCAAACACCCAATATTAGGCATTTTCTGACCTCTCAGAAGAGCTCGCTAAGCCCCACGCTTCTGGAGGGGGTGATGGCGGAGAGCGTGACACCTGCGCAGCGCAGCTCGGCGGCCGTCGAGCCGGAGGAGGAGCAGGACCCCCCCGGCACGGGGCATCCCTTTCGGCCTGTGCCTTCAGAGCTCGCGCAGCACGGGGTTTTGAAGAAAGTACGAGCTCCCCCTGGTAGGGGGGTGGTGTAGAAGCGACCCATGGAGTCGCTGACGTGGGCAGTTTGGGGAAGAGCAGCAAGACGCGCTGGAGCTCAAGCAGATGCGAGCTGTGAAGGGTTGGCAGTATGGGGCATGGGTAGGAGAAAACGGAGGGAATAAACTTTTCCCCGCGTTACCTGAGAAAGACACAACCAATTGTTAAAAAGCCCCTTAAGTTTCAGAGCGAAGCTCCGTGAGCAGGTTCTGCAGGCGGCGGCCGGGCTGGACCTCGGTTGGTGCTGACGTGGCAGCAGGGGAGATTCCCAGGCCAAATCTGAATTGCCCCCGTGATTCTGAGCGACCTTCGCCGGTTGGGATCGTTAAAAGCCAGGCGTCGGTAGCTGTGTCACTGACTGCTTGTATTCGGTTTGGCGTTCACGTTATGATCCGCGTTTTGGCCAGAACGTCCTCTGATTCAGTCGCTCGTCACCAGGCTTCCGTACGGAGCGGCGGGCTCTGCAGCTGCCGCGTTGGCCAAGCCCGACCCAGCGGTGCCGGGCTCGAACCGTACATCACGGGAGAGGACAACCGTGATGGAGTGCTGTGTCACGGCACCGCGCAGGAAACAAATACTCTGCGGGAAATCTATGGGCGAACGCGCTGAGACATGTTGAGCTCTTAAGGGGCCGCAAGGCTTGTTAGCATTTTCTGACAGAAAACCACTGAAGCAGTGAACACAAAGAGCGGAACCGCCGTAATGGCCGACCGGGAATTCAGATTTAAGGTTCTGTTGGTTCCTTCTCCGAGGATGCTCGCTCCTCGCTGCACTATGAGGGTGCTTTTCCCGACACCTGGGAGCCTCTGCACCCCATTGCTTGGGAATGGCTCCAGTTCCCCGGCTGGCATTTGCTCAGGGATTCGTCAGGTTACCCTTTGTCAACCTCAGGGAAGCCTTCGCAAGCCCGGACACGTGGCTTTTCATAACATCAAGTTTTCCTTCAGGTGTTTGGGTGGGTTTTGCCAAAGGGGCTGAACCTCCTGGGTTTGGGTCCAACTCAACCAGCCGCTGCCCGCCCGAAGGGGTTTGTGATGTGGTGTGTGTGATGTGAGACCCCCTGGAGCCGCCAGCTGAGGGCAGAGGCTTACCGTGGCCCGTGGAGCCCCCTTGCCGCGTGTCCCGGGTCAGGTACGCGCGGTAGGTGCGAAGACTAGAGGGGCTGATGGCCTGTTACTGCGCTCGGGGTTTGCTTTTCTTCTCCGGGTCAGGAAAAGCCTCGCAGGCGAAAGTCAGCCGAGACCAGACACGGTACGAAGAAGAGAAGTTCCTGTCAAAGGGAACAGTCGTGAGCGTAAACCGGTATCAGTCTGCTCCCAGTGGTGTTGGGTCAGTCCCTGACCAGCGTGGAGTGTTTAAGGCAAGCTGGAGTGAGCGCTTTCCCTGCCCCCAGCAGCGATGCTGCATGGTCTGTCCGTCGGAGTACATTTAACCGGTGCTTTCGTGAATCTTAAGCACCAAGGTGGCTGATAATTAACGAGCTTTGTGAAGCAAACACAGGACAACATGCGCGTGACGAGCGGCGCTGTTACTGTGCCAGGGGAACAGTTCATCTGCCGCTCCGTACGGGCGGGTGCCTGTTAACGTGCCCCGCGCGCGGTGCGAACCAGGGAGGCTGTAGGAGGGCGTGCGCAGGTTTGGGGTTACGTACGAAGGAAAGAGGGGGAGTGATCACCCTGGATGGTTATAGTCACCATCCCTGGATGTGTTTAAGAGATGGGTGGATGAGGTGCTGAAAGAGATGGTTTAGTGGTGGACAGATACAGTTGGACTGGATGATCTCTAAGGTCTTTTCCAACCTAGTGATTCTATGATTCTATGATCTCTTCGGGCACTAAACTGAAGGCAGTCTTTTTCCTTTTCTTCCTTCCCAGCTAGCGAGTAAAGGGTCCTGCCTTTGGCGGCTCCGGTTAGGCGGCTGGCGTCACCCTACCGCAGCTGTCTGCCGGGCCGACGGGAGCGGCCTTCTCCCCGTTACTGCCAACGCGGGGAGACCTGGGGAATCGCCTCTCGGGCTCGCTCAGTTCCCTCCCCGGATGGAACGCCGCTTTCTTAGCGCTCGTTCCATCAGTCAGCCGGACATACGTGTGGCATCATGTGGTCAGCGCTCGGCTCCGACTCGGTTTTGGTGTGCTCGCCGGGCAGAGGTTTTAAGATGCCGCTGCGTGTTCTGCATCAAACGCTCAGCGGTGGGTATCTCGCTGTGGGTGAGAGCGGTGGTGCTTCGCGTTTCCCAGCTTGATTTTAAAAAATGTCCGTTTGATTTCCTCTTCAAGGGCTGCTGGAGGAGGGTAGTCCCTGACGAGCACATACACGCTTACGCTACGCTCTGGCAGCGGCCAAGCCTTCGCGCCTGTCCCTGAGGCGAGAAGGGGAGAGTGAGACCGTGTCTGAAGGTGCCAGGGATTCCCAAAGCAATTCCCAGCGGCTTCTCCAGTTCGGGGTGCTTTCTGATCAGTTTTGCAGGTAGCACTTTGGTTCTGGTTCGGTGCAGCAGCGTTAGGATTTGATGTTTCCGTGATACAGAGCAAAACGTAACCGACGCACAGGGATACTGAGGGCGTCCCCGGGCTGAACAAAGGCCAGGCCCAGACCAGCCCACTGAGCCGTGTCCCACTGCCAAACCTTCGGAGTTTTCAGTCCGCAGCTGCTCTTTCGGGAGAACGCTACTTTTAACAGGAGCAAACGGGAGCCAGGACTTTGTGACCTCTGCCGCGCGGCCAGCTCCCGTTGGAGGAGTTGGGAACGGAGCGTCAGGCGCACGGTACATGACTCCATCAGCTTTCCCTGGTTTTCGTTTCAAAACTCTGCCTGTGCTAGAGTTTACACATTTACTTTAAAGAGTTAAAGTTCTGTTTAAATGTGAGCCACTTCTTTTTGATTTTCTTCGTTATTGTGAAAGCCCCGTAATATTCGTGTTACCCGTTTAGGGTTCTTCGTTTGCCAGTGCATCTAAGAAAGTCTGTGATTGGATAGATTTTCTGGTTAAATACTTGAGACACAGCAGATGTTTTAATTGTCCTGAGATACATTTTTCTTCAGAGTCTGTGGCAATCTGCAGTCTGCTATTTAGAAACACTGATTGATGGATTCTGCTGTAATTTAAAAGAAAAGTTAATAAGACAGCCCCACACAGGTCTGATGTGGGTTATTCGACCTGTAAGGCACTTTAATATGTGCCATTTATTACTCAAAGAAGTGCTAGCCAAAAATGTTTCATGTGCACTAATAAAAATTCAATATCATTATTTCAGAGAACTTCTGGAAATGCAAACGGTCAGAAAAATGGAATTTATTAAAACAATATCCAGTGACAGGAATGCTGATTGACG
Source organism: Eurypyga helias (assembly GCF_000690775.1). Classification (NCBI taxonomy): domain Eukaryota; kingdom Metazoa; phylum Chordata; class Aves; order Eurypygiformes; family Eurypygidae; genus Eurypyga; species Eurypyga helias. The sequence continues at coordinate 7,297 of NW_010268112.1, forward strand.
CAGGCTCCCGGTCGAGCTGTTGGTGCTGCTCCCAGTAGGAATTTGTTACTCCTTGAACTTCCTTGGCAGAAGTTGTTTCCCCCGTTCCTTATTGTTGAATTAAATCCCTGGCACTTGGTGTTTCGCTTTTGCGATCTGCTTCAGAATGTCAAATATTGGTGGCTCTGGCCAGTCTTTTGCCTAAATTGTGGTGGTTTCCGTGTGCCGGAGTGCTGGGGATGAGCTCAGGAAACGGTAGCTTGGCTGCGTTTTCAGCCGGCCAGACTTGAAATACAGACCCAGTCCTATGGCTGTCTCATAAAGTTTAAGGCTTTCGCGTATTAAAATCTTCCTTTGAAATAATAAATGACTGCAGGCTGTCACGGCGGGGTCTGGAAAGGCCAGCACGTAGAATGGGCCGAGATTTCATCTGAGCGTAGTTGAGTTTTATAGATCTATTTATGAGATCCAATACTGTAATGATGTAATTTTCCTTGTCTAATAAATGTAGCTGTACAAGCAAAGGATAGCAAACATTTCCATTGTGCCCAAAATCCTTTAAACTGCAGCCACTTTGATCCTAGAGCTCATGCTATTTAATAAATGCGGGCTATTCTTCTAGCAATCACAATTATTTAAAGGGTTTTCAAAAGGGATAGAGCAAATCAAATAAAACAATTACTGTTGTATCTCATTCTGGAGGTAAGTGTATTTTTTATGTGGGTCTTGTTTAGTGTCTCCTCCCAGTTTTCATCCATTATCACAATAATTGAGTTTGTAGCTGGAATTAAATTTATCAAATTGTGTTATCCTCTTTTGAAATTGGATAGGTATCCTGGCAGTGGGAGCCAGAAGTTAATCTGCTTTGCTAAAGCCTCCAGTGGCACAGCGGCAACAGGATTGAGAAGGCTCAAACATTTTCCTGTCACCCTGGACACGATGTAATTTCTCCTCAATCCCTTGTGCAAATAATGACATTTGAATCGAGCATTAACAGGCTTAATTACTTTAAAATTGTCATTTTAATTTACACTGATATAGTATTGATCATACAAGCAGAGATTAAGCTGTTCACTGGAGCAGATGATGGGGAATTAAACATTAAAGGGTCCTCGTGGGGCTGAGAGGCCGCCCAGAGAGTGCCAGAAGAGGAATGATATTTCTCCGTAATGAACTGGCGGCATGCAGGGACATGAATCTTTGGCCTACTGGAAAAAGGGAAATAATGGGGTTTGGGAAGCATTTGCAGGTTATTCATTCGCTGCCATGCACCAATTCTCCAGTGATTCATCCACCTCACCAACATTTATTTATCTCGCAGATTCGGGAGCTCTGACCTTTCCGCTAAGTACATTTCACGTGAGGCGGGATGGAATATTTCAGGTGTAACTTTTTACAAACATGAGTGGTTGTTTCTCGTTTCTGAGTAATAGCCAACCGTCGTTTCGTCTGCCGGACGAGCTCGCGGCCGTGTGCGCGACTCCTCCTGATCGCGCGGGCTTCATAAAGCGATCCAGCTGTGGTGGGATTAAATGAGGTCTTCCAAAATCCTTGACCTCCTTCAGCTGCAGGCTGATTTTTCCTTGGTAAACCTGAATTAAGGGCACTTTAGAGCAAGCTGGTGCCGGTTGGCCTGGGAGATGATACAGCACGTGTCGCTAGAAGCCTCCCGCCTGGAGATGTCCCCGCGTCGTGTGAGGTACCCTTCAACCTCCAGGAAGATGCATGGAGTAGTTTACGGCCAAAATGTTCATTTCAGTGGTTTGGGTTCACCTAATAATTTCTTTGAAATGGGGTAAGAAACAAGTATCGCCACGTGGATGATTTACTCTTTAAAAATTCACAGTTAAACGCGGATGCTGATGTAGACGAGATCGCTGGGTGTTCTCATATAGCAACCAAGTGTTTCCTTTCCCTGCCCTGACCGAGTTGGCTCTTCTCCTTTCCTTCAGCTTGCTCAGGGGATGCTGCAAGCAGCAGGCCAGCGGGCGAGTCGCGGTGCTCGCAGTCCTTACGGTGTGGCGTGGAGCGCCCCTGTCTCAGACCTGGCTGCGGGGCAGACGCAGCCCGTTGCTGCAGGTACGGAGTTCTCTTCCCCGCGGAAATGGGCACCTTCCTGGGGAAATCCACTGAGCAGCCCTGGCTGGGCTCCTTAGCGTAACTTTGCAGGCATGTCGTTTCTCCTGCTTGTGACAAAGGGACCGTTCCCCCAAGGAAGGGAGGAGGAGGCGACGGGGGAAGCTGAATTTCCGCATTGCTGACGCCTTTGGGGCTTAAGCCAGGGAAACGCGCTGACTGAGCACGGCGTGGGTGCAGAGGCCGGGGCGCAGGGCTCTGCGGTGCCTAGCACAGGTTGTCCAGGCCAGAGGAAACCGTTCTTTCCCGTGGAAAGGACATTCTGGTCGGGTTTGTGTGGGAGGGTTTTAGGGTTTGGGGTTTTGAATCGCAGCCTTCGGCACATAGTTCTGCTCTCCCTATTTTCTTGGGGTTTCGGCTGCTAACACAGGCCTGGTAGGTTGTGTTTAAAAAGACTGCTGTCTTCGGTGGAGTGGTGGTTTAGTTGTCCCAGACTTCCTGGGCTGCTTTACACAGTGGCGTTAGTTCTGTTTTGCAGTCCTGGCTTGGGCTGTGCTGACGCGCGGCTGCCGAGGAGGGATGTTGAGCTGTGTGGGTGATGCCCAC
>NW_010268113.1:0-6465 GCF_000690775.1 Eurypyga helias
GGTGTCAGGCGGCAGTTCCATTCCAGCCTCGCCACTTGGGAAGGAAAGGCCGGCTCCCCCCTCGGTTTCTGCCACCTCTTTTGTGAATCCGTCGCTCGTTTATGGAAGAGAAAACCTTTCATTTCCTCTCAAACAGCCTTGGTTTGGCTTGGTGTGACAGAATCCCTCTCCGTTTCCTTCCCCTCTGCCCCCCCTCCTTTCGCTGGGGGCTGTTGCAGTGGCCAGAGGAGAGTTGGTGACTGTTCGTTTTATGACAGGGTCCTCCGAGACCCAGCAATAAACAATTACATTCTTATTGTTGATTCCTTTCAAACTCTGTTTGATCTCAGATGTGGGTTGATGAGATGTTCCCTTATATGGAACATCTCCCATGTTTTCTCTAATTCCAATAGAAATGAGCTTTTTATTTACAGTTTCTCCGCAGTGTTCGCAGCTGAAGCACTGCAGCAGAATGCTTTTCCGTGAGACGGACATCTTTTACAAAATTTCCTTGCTCTAACTTTGTTTCATGTCTGAGAGGAGGAAATTGCTCAAACTAAATGTAAAATTTCAGACTGGATAGTACAGGTAGCGTTTAAAAACCAGGTATTGTGACAAACTTTTTAACATGATGTGCTCTTTAACTTCCGACTGCTGGGTACAAAGACATTCTGTTGTTGCTGTGTAAGAATTTCAGTGCAGTAGGTGCACTAGAAACATGCACCAGAGTTCCTTGAGTTGCAGGCTTGTTCTGTAAACGTATGGATGTTAAACTTGTAAAAACACAAACAAGGTGACGGTCAGCTTTTTCAGCTTCCATCACAACTTGGGTTATGCTCTACCTTCACAGAATTCTTACTGAAAACCTAGTATGCCAATGACAGGCGAAGTCAGAACAAATGTATTTGCTTCCTGTGTGTGGGTTTCAGGCTGATGTTACAACTTCTGTCGTGTAGTGATTGACTTTAATTAAAAAGTGATTTGTTACGGTTTTGGGGTGGGTTTTTTTGGTTTTGGGTTTTTTTTTTTTACTTACTTGAGTGTTTCTGCTAGTGTCTTGTGTTACCTTCGTGGTTGTATAAATGTAGCAGTTGTTTTGTGCTTATTGGAAGGTGTTATAAGATTCAGATACTTTATTATGTTTTTGAAACATACTTCAAAGCATTTTTAATACTGACGGATGAATTTTAATAAAAACAAATTACCCTGCTACAGTGGTAGTAATGTTGAAGATTAGAGCCTAATGAATCCTAAATATTAAATACTTTACTTTTCTTAAGAGCTTTTAGATGCTCTTATAGACAGTCTACCATAAGGTAGTCAGGAATGCATATATTTAAATGGACATTGTGACAACACCTTTAGTCTTCCAGTTTCTCATCCTAGTTCTTTTATTTCTCGACTGCAAGTATTAAAAAAAAAAAGACCCCATTTACTGGAATAATCAACATATAATATCAAAATTATGTGAACATATGGCTGTAGAACTGGACCAATTTTTTTTTTTTTAATGGAGATTTTGTATTCTGAAAGGGAAAAGCTAGTGATCCAACTTATGTGATGGAATTCCTTGAATGCATATTCATAGAAGCTTTTTTCCTCCCTGATCCTGACTTGGTTTTGTTTGTTTGCTTTATAATTAACAAAAGTATATAATAGCAAGAGGAGAAACTTTAATATTACTAGACGTGAACTGCTGTAACGAGTGGGTATCACTACAGTTTTATGTCAACAAATTAAAATGAAATGTTATCAAACTTTTCTAGTTTCTTATGACTTGCATTGAGGTTGGTTTTGGGTTGGTATTTTTTTTTAGATTCTGAATAAGCATTTTTAAGAACGATGTCATATCTGAAGCATAAAAAATGGACTGATCTATTTTCCTCTTTTCCTGTGTTTTGTTGGTGGTGATTTTTTTTTTCCACGTGGGGAACAGAGTTACTTTTGAGAGGTTTTTAACAGTTACGATTTCTTTTGTGACCAGGATGACTCCTCTGTTGTTTAATACCCTTTCCATATAAGCTCATATTGCTTATTCTTCTTTGATTTTTGAAAAAAATATAAAAATAACTATATTCTTGGTCCTGAACACATTTGGGCTTCAAGAAGTAATAGTGATGTGGACTGCACTCTTCTCACCCATTGTTTTTTGCTTTGGTGACAAGGCACATCCATCATAAATCTTTCATCGCCTTCGGGGCATAAGGGCTATGTGTATGATGATCTTATGATGGTACACTGGATATCACCTCTACTAAGGAACTTATCTTTTTTTTCCATGGGGGCAAAAATAATCATCACTATATTCAAGGCATACTTATGGCAACTCTTCTAGTATTTCTTGCATTCTTGGAATAAAAAGTGCAAACATAGAACTGTGTGATATCCTTTCAGTCTGGAAATCTTTGGGGTTAAAAGGTTGTTTGCAATAATACTGTGGATGTAGCTCCTCTTTCAGCCACATAATCTCTAACCTGTTTGGAGGAGCCAATTTTTTTTTTTTTAATTGCCCCAGCAGGTTTGGGTTTTTTGGTGAGACTTCAGACTTTCTTTTTGGAAGTGTTGGGAATTTTTCCTTGAAGAATACAGTTAATGTTTATTCTTTTTGGATGGCAGTTCCAGAATTGCCTCTGCTGACAAGTATTAGCCCTATTCCTTGGACACTAGGGTGCAGATAAGAAAAAGCCACTTAGGAGGAGCACTGTTTTCCTATTAAGGAAGAGATGCAGTGGAAGAAGGAACTGCTACAGTGGCGAAGTACATAATGCTTCCTATTTCTTACCTAAATGTTGGGTCTCATTCTTTTACAGCATACGTGAGGTAACATGTCACGCCAAAGGCATAGAACTGTGTAGAGTCTGTACACCATCAGGAAGGTGATAGGAGAATGGCAGGTGATGTGAGAAATGGTGATGGTCTGTAGTAGTTGGTATTGCGTATTCCCCTGGCACCTGTTGCTGCAGAGCTTTTCTGGGTGCCTTTAACTTAATTGGCAGAAATTAATATCAGTGAGGTCGCAGCCAGCGTTCGTGTTCTTGAATGCATCTAGGAGGAACCTTGTGGGACTTTGTGTGAGGCTGCGTCAGAGACTTGTTGGACCTATCTGTTTTTATGTGTGGGATTGGTGGTTGTGTTTGTTTTAATAGAAGTGAGAGTGAAAAGTTTGGAGGATGTATGGTGGTTTCTTCTGTCTAGTTAATTTTGTGTGACACCACAACTCTTCTCCAAAGAGGACCATGACTGATGCATGTTTTGTGTTAGACTGGACAACATACAAGGGGATTGCAGGAATTACGGTGTGCGTGAACATCTGCATAATTGCGTGCATCACAGAGAGGGTGGTGAAGTACTGGAGCAGGTTGCCCAGAGAAGCTGTGGATGCCCCATCCCTGGAAGTGTTCAAGGCCAGGCTGGATGAGGCTTTGAGCAACCTGGTCTAGTGCAAGGTGTCCCTGCTCATGGCAGGGGGGTTGGAACTAGATGGTCTTTAAGGTCCCTTCCCACCCAAACCATTCTGTGATTCTATGTTCCTGACCTATGAAGTCGTATAACATGACTGATAAAACACAAACCAAGTATGGACATCTGCAGTGGTTAGTTTTCAATTAAGCTGTCTTCCAGGTTAATTAAGAAAAAGGGTTTTTTTGTTGGGTTTGCTGGTTTTTGTACGCACTTGACATGTATTCACTCTGAAACCTTTCTTAAGAAGGCCATAGTGGGCATTGCTTATTCCTAATTAAAACCAAAATATTTTCAAATCAGTGTACTCTTAGGAAGGCCACTAATATAACACTATGTTGTAAAAGTCTAAAGGAAGATGTGTCACTTTAATACACTTAAATTAATACTGGGAATTTTCAGTGATGTTGAGATAAAATATACTGCAATTAATTCAGAGCTGTATAGTTATCAGCGATACTGATATCATCCTTGTTTGCTGAATAAATCTGAACTGACTGCAGAGAAAAATTTGCAAGTTTATCAGCCATTATTAATGGAGTTATTTATTGCAGCAAAGCTTAAAGGCCATTTCATGTTTTTTTGGATCATGTCACTGTTTTTTTAGGATGATAGAATATGGCCTATTCTGTGGTAAAAATAAGTTCATTAGCCTCACTATCTCAACAAAATATTATTCATAGTCTATTCTGTTAATATTTAAATATATTAAAGAGATACATGTGGATTCTAATGAAATGTATGAGAAGATTCTGAGGGAAAGGATACTCTATTAATTTCTCTTATTAGATTAACGTAGACAAAATTGTTGCCCACTGCAGACTTTAGAGTGAATAGGTAGTTATTTGAAAACAAAAAGCCTTTCGCCCAGATCGAGCTGTGTTAATCTAACAAATTCAAGTTTGATGTGTAATATAGGCCTTCTTACTATACTACAAAAAACATTCTTGCTTAATGCGTTATTTACATTAAAGATCAGCTGTGGAACAGCCCCCATTATGCTAAGAGATGTCCATACATAAATAAAGACTGTGCCTTTTAAAAAAGAATTTGCAGTGAAATGCTTGATATGAAAATCAAAGCTCACATTTATTATGTTTTTAAACATTCAGGGAGGGGGTTTAGGTTTAGTTTTATATTCCTTAAAATCTGGAGGAAGCTTCAGAAATAAAAAATAATTGTTGAGAATGGAGGTTTGAAGCAGCAAACAGATTATTGCCTAATTGGGGGGTGGGGAGAAGGTGCCTTGCTCTCTCTCCATCATGACTCACTCTTGGAATTTACAAGTCTTATGCATGTTTTGTCTAAATTAAAAGTTCAGCATTACCATACATTAATTACTAGCACAGGATAGCTCAAAATACTTCAGCTCTAACTGAATGTGCTAGCCTGGGATATAGGAGATTCATTCTTGGGCTTGTCAGACCCCAGCAAAGTGAGTTTTTTGGGTTTTTTGTTTTTTGTTTTTTTTTTTTTCCCTTAAATTGGAAAATTATATTCTTGGGTACTTTAAAATGTCATTAAAATCTTTCTTCACTTCTTTTATGATCAGCTTTTCCATCAGTCTTGAATCCTGTGTCTCACTAATTATTAAATTGTAAGTTTTTTTAAGTAAGTAGCTATTATAAAATATTAATTTTAACACTTCGGGTTGGTACATTTTTCTGGTAGCTTGGAAATCTGTCACTAGAATCCATGTAATCAAGCATATAATAATCTCTGTGTTAGGTAATATATCCATGGAATGTACTCAATGTTCTGAGCTTCTTAAGGTGATTTTTTTATGACAGACAATAATAGAATTATATTGTGCAATAATAGACACCATCCTTCAGAAGCAGGTCTGTGTGTCAAAAGCAACGGTCCTGTCAGGAGGACAAAGTGTAAATTCTGTAGTAATTCAAAGGACAAGCAGGAATACGAACTGCTTAGTAGGGGAAGAGAATTGTTTTGAACATCAATTGTCAGTCACTTTTCCTAGATTTTAAGTCACTCCATGAGTTTTCTTAAATTCTGCTTAGAAGCCAGACCATGTCATCGTGCTTGTATTGGAGGGTGCATGTTTATCATTATGGTGCAGAAGGATGTTGGAGCAACTGAATTCCTCTCAGGGCTGAGGTTTCACAATAGGGATGAGCTGGATTAACCATTTCCTCTGGCTGGTCAAGAGGTGGTTTCCTCTTCCTTGCTTCTCATTCCCACCATTGGCTTTGAATGGACCGCACTGCTTGTCTCAGTAAACTCATCCAGGTCACTAAAAATGTAAAAAAACTAGTTGTAGTCAAAGCATGCCAAAGAGAGATAGGTACATACATGTGTGTGCGTTTTGCCAGGCTAGTGCATTAAATCAGCTCACACTGTGACTGTTGTGTTGTCCCTGCTGGTACAGGAAGGTGCAGGCCACGTGGCTGAGAATTGTAAAGAGCAGGAGATAGGGAGGTGGAATCTCTCCCTTTCAGTGTTTTTGTTCATTCAGTTTAGTTTATTGTGGAGCTGCACCCCAGGCACCATACTTTGGGTTTGGTTCTCTGGCTGTTTGGGCAGGTGAGTGGAACAGTGAAATGTGAGGATCTCTGCGGTGCAGGGATGAGGTTACTTCAGAGACAAGTTATGGTTTCACCAGTTTTTCCGTCTTTATTGGGTATCCAGTAACACTTTACATTTTCGCTGAAACAGGAGAAAGTAAGGGATTTGTTGTTTTGTTTTGTAAACTGTGTGGTCTTTGAGGAAATCTGGAGACAGAAATATGAAGATGGGCCCCCCAAAAAAGGCAAAACAGTAAAACTTAGGTGGCAGTTGCTAGTTTGCCATCATTTTCCCCCCCTCTTTTCAGTATTGCATTCCTTCTTATTTCTGCCCATTATTTCTTTATCCTCTAACATTCACAGTGTAATTCAGCGTAGTTCTTCAGTAGTGGAAGTACAATTAAGACTTTTTACTTTCTAATTCACTGACTTCTTTAGCAGCAGAATTCTATTTATTTGTCAGGAAACAAGCTATAAAACTTTTATTTCAGGAATTTCAACT
>NW_010268113.1:6485-17656 GCF_000690775.1 Eurypyga helias
AAACTAGCCTGTGTTGCAGACACCGTATTTAACCTATGTATCCTTACTTCTGCTTGAAGTTTGACAAAAGGACTTCAGCTTTCACATGGCTGAAATATTGTTTATAAATTGAGAATGAGGGAAACTGAGGCTTCAGCTTTGTGTAGGTGCAATTGCGGTATCTGCAGGGGCTGCTGTAGTCCTGCCTCCCTGCTGCCCCCTCTCTGTATAGGCTCTGTTTTTTATCTGATGCTGTGCTGAGCTGTTTCAGTGTGTGAACTCAGCAGGCAGTTGTTTGCTTTTTTTTTTTTATTTCCCTGCCAGCTGAACACACTGAAACCAGCTCGGTGCAGGGTCAGATAAGCACTGGAACCAGCACAAGAAAGGGCAGAAATGTGTGGATTGCAATCAGCTTTATCAGTTTTGTGGCTGGGATTTTTCAGCCTGAAACAACTCCGTGGTAGTGAACATATATAGTGAGGTATGTTTAAATTATTTTGGTGTGTAATCCATGTCCCAAGCACCAAAGAAGAGTAACTTCCCTGCTCTCTAAAATCAAAGCAAGAAAACAGTGCAGTGCCTAAGGTCTCTACCAGGCTGGTCTAGGAGAATTTTTCCAATCCCAAATCACATGGGCTGAGCCCGTGCACATAAGCACAAGGCATTGACTGGCGTAAGAATTGATTCTGTGTTCTACTGTGCTGGGAGACAATTTTGGACACTTTGAGACCAAGGAACTTTGCTTTCCTAAAACCCAGAATATATCTGTTCTGATCTACAAAGGTGAATAGCTGAGGATTGTTGAGAGTTACAGTATTAGGTGAAAAAAGCAGAAGACAGGGCTGTATGACTAATATGTGGCAAAAAGTACTGCCTGCATTGCTCTCATGTTTAAAGGGAAAGAAGCAGACTGCCTTGAGACTAGCAAAGTTTACCATAGGAATTAAGTACAGGCTTACCAGCTGCTGTTGTTATTGTGTTTGTTTTTTAATTTTCCAAAGAAGCTGGATTAAGTCTTAGTTTAGAATAACAAGTACAGTTTAAGTTGAGAATACTCACTTGGAATGCATGTTTGCATGAGAAAATCCTTTTCTAATCCTGTTTCCTAGTGCAATTTGTCTGATTTATGACTCAAGACAGTGCTGCACCTGTTGGCATTCTTACTCATGTTCTGAAGGTGATACTCTCAGCATGGTTACAGTACGTTCAACATAGTTCAACCTCTTTCTTTTGTACACCCTTCTCTTCACTACTTATGAAAAAAGAGGATTCAGAAAGTGTATCTGGCTATCTTGTAAAATCTTCACGAGAATATTGATCAAAATCTGACCTGAATCCATTCCATCTAACCAAAGAGAGGGGTTTTCAAATCATTTGAATTCAAAACATTGTCATAACATCTCTGCTTTATAGAATCATAGAATCACAGAATGGTTGGGGTTGGAAGGGACCTTAAAGACCATCCAGTTCCAACCCCCCTGCCATGGGCAGGGACACCTTCCACTAGACCAGGTTGCTCAAAGCCTCATCCAGCCTGGCCTTGCACACTTCCAGGGATGGGGCATCCACAGCTTCTCTGGGCAACCTATTCCAGTGCCTCACCACCCTCTCTGGGAAGAATTTCTTCCTGATATCTAATCTAAACCTCCCCACTTTCAATTTGAACCCGTTACCCCTTGTCCTGTTCTTACAGACCCTTGTAAAAAGTCCCCCCCCAGCTTCCTTGTAACCCCTTCAGGTACTGGAAGGTGCTATAAGGTCTCCCCGGAGCCTTCTCTTCTCCAGGCTGAACAAGCCCAACTCTCTCAGCCTTTTCTCATAGGAGAGGTTACTAATATCTCAATCACTTCCTTTGAAAATACATGTAAGGAGAGGATATTTGTACATTCTTATGGTATATTTGATGTCTGTAAAACATTTTCCAGGCCATTAGTAGGGAGAAGAATGTGATACCCCAGGCATATACTTGTGATGATGTGAGCAGCATAGGAAACTACTATCTCTAACAGTTCAACTTGAGATTACTTGCCTGAAACTAAGTTATCCACAGACAGCTTAGCTGGCATTTTTTTGGCATCTGAGAAAGTACTAGCATCTATGAACCAACAACTGTTTCTTACAATTCCTTGTAAGATGATTTTTATAGTGCATGGGTATGTTAGATACCCGGTGTAGTCAAATATATACTTAGGAATAATCAAAGAGGGTCCTTAGCGTTCAATCAGATATACCTACAGAGTGATTAGATTTTCCTGCCCTGTGATTAAAACCAGCAAGTTCTTGGAAGTGAAATTTTGGATAATTCTGCAGGCTAAGGAATGGGTTAATTACTCTTCAGGCCCCAAACAGTTGGACTGTATGTACACTTTGGGAGATTACTGAATTCTTGAAACAGTTTCTTAGAAAAATAAGATATGAAACTCATCTCTGTATGAAGCTTCGTCTCTGCAGGCAACTCTGAATGTCTCAGCATGCCTGATGCTTTCTTTCATACGTACTGGCTTATTATCCCAAGTTATCTGTGATTCACTAAATTTTAGCTGCATGTCTGAATCATGTATTTCTGGTAGTGGAAAAAGTTTTGTAATGGTTGACCTCCTTTACACTTCTAAATCATGTCAGGATCAATGCAATTATTTTAAAACCACATCACGTGGATTGTCTGTTGTAGCCCATGTCACTCGGAAATCTTTTCAGTCCTTTTTCTGACTAGGTTCTTGGTGGACTAACGCTGCAGTGTATTTACTGTTTTATCCTCTTTTATCACCACTTCAGCAAAAGCTTGTTTGCTGTGGGAATATGCTGTAAAAGCCCAAGCTTTACATTGAAACAAATCAGTTTCAAGTCTGTTGCTTGCAGCATCCCCCACAAATTCCTGACTGCAGCACTTTATTTTTACTTCCCCCCCCCCCCCCCCCCGCGATGATGGAGAGCAATAGTATTTGTTTTTGTAGCACTGATAAGGAGGTGAAGTGATGAAGGAGATTTAAATCAGTTTACGAACTGCTCTGTTTACCACAGTGTGATTTTTCGGGGTCCAACTCAAATACTTACCTTGGAATAATTTAATTTATGTATCACCTAGTGTGCTTTTGCTCATTTTTAGCTAAACTTAAAGAACTTTAGAATTTGATTCTCTTTCACATTTACCAACCTTTAGGCTACCTTGATATAATTTTAATACTGGATTTTTTGTATTTACAGTCCAAAATCAGGGCCTGAAAAAACTCTTTAGGAGGCATAAAAAGCACACTAGATCAGGGGATTTACTATACAGTGTTTCTAGTACGGTATTTTTGTGTTTCTGGGTGTTTTATAACATTTATAACATTATAACAAATCACATGGATTTGTTAGGTTGCATCTTCAACAGGTTACTGGATTACCCGTATTTACTGCTGCTCCCTTCTCCCAGTCACCTGAAGCTACCAAATAACTGTTCAGTTCTCTCTCTGAGTTCTGAAGAACAGAGAAGCCTTGGCAAAAAATTACGAGTAAGCTTGATGTGGAGTATGCATGTACTTGCCTGTATCTTTTCAGAAGCAGGAAAAAGCTTTTGGTCAGTTTTTTCTTATTATCTCACAAATGATACAGAAATTTTTCAAGCAGTGAGGTCTCAACAGCCTCTTTTCTTCCAGTGCTTAGGGATGAGAGTGTTCTGACTGTCTGAGTTTCTTTAAACCTTTTGTCTTCCTTTGCCCGCCTGAAGTGGGGACCAAAGTCATTCAGTCATCCTTCTTGTTCTCTTAAGTACTGTGGTTTTCTTGGGAGAAAAGATGTCTTCAAATATGTGAAAGAACAGAAAAATGTGAATGCTGTCATGTAGCTGTGTGTTTATATATCAGTGTCTATAGTCATACTGGAGTAAACAGTCTACTCTGGGGATTTAGGGGTGCTACGGTGCTTCAAACATCATTTGGAGAGCAGTTGGTAAAATCACTTCCATACACCCCACCCTCATACCTCTCCCCGGAAAGAGCTGACTAAGCACAATTTCTGTTTGGAGTGTATGTATTTGAAAGTATGTGTTCGACATGTTCTGTTTCACTTTGGTTTTCTTTATCCTTTAGCTGAAAGAAGGAAGCACGCCTACCACAAATCATACCCTGTGTAGGTTGTTGAGCTTGCAGTTGTTATGGTGTAATGGTACCTTGTCTCCTTAAGTATTACTAGTTTACAGTGACCTGTGAAAAATTGATAGGGTTTTTTTGAGTTTGCTGTTTGGTTTTTTTGCAGTTTTTTTGGTTGGTTTGGTTTGGGTTTTTTTAATTTTATTTTTCTCAGTGTGATCCATAGGTTTTTGATTGATCCTAAACTGAAAGAGAATGTATAGAAAGCAAAAAAAGCTTTTTAAAAAAATCTTCATATGAATTCTAATGAGTTCACTTTTATCCAAAAGTAATATTAATGTGTCTGTTTAATTTTCCACAAATGTGGAAAGGCTTAGCTTAGAGGATTTCTATGCAATTGTGCACATTTGTAGTTAAGCATGTTCAGAATAAATTGTACCTTTGTGTATTAGGCATGTACAATATAGCTTATATAGCAGGAAGAAAGAAGTGGAGAGAGTGAGAGGGTAAGATTGGGTGGCAAAGTGGAACAAAAGTTATTAAGACATATAAGCCTTAAATTAAAGTTAATGACACCATGCATGTTGTATTCAGTTCCTTCTGAACTCTTTTTACTTAGCTTCTCTGTGTTTTCTTAGTTGCTGAGATCCACCAATTTTAATCTCTAGCTTTATGTTAAGTAATTTTCCGTTTTGTGTAGATATTTGATGTAAAATTGTGTTCATTTTAGGGAATTATACTTTCAGATTTACTTTATATTCTTTTTCCTACATCATTCCATGTGGTTTTCAGAGGTCATGAGTGTCTTCATGTTAAAATGCTTTAGTAGGATCATAGACTTTTGCTTTCCTACTGAGTGATTTACATAATCTGTGGATATATGGTTGTGCTGAATATGAGCTTTGTCACACAGGGCAAGTCCTCTTGGATCTTACATGCTTTTTACAATTAATATAGGATCATTACTTATGTCTGTGAAATACTGCATGTACCTCACCTCCTTCATTTAGAACATTTAAAACCTCGTTACGTTTTGTAGGGGAAAATCCTGTTGTTTCTTTAGTTTAGCATTTTGAGGCTGATGATAACATACAAAGCAACCAGAGGTTGTGGTATCCTTATCTCTCTACATATATCCTAGATTTACCTTCGCAACAGTTATGAATCAGTCAGCCAAATAACTGCACTGGATGAGATACTCTACACAGAGGCAATACATCTACAGACTGTAGGAGAGAAAGTAAGGGGCTACACTGTGCTTGTATTGTCTTTATTTATCTGATTTAACAAACTACACACAGCTTACTTCGGAAGGGAGGAGAATGGAATAAAAGGGAGGTTCAGTGACACATGTTTATTTTAGTTCATATTCTTCTTTTGAAAGAACCCAGTTATCCAGTAGGGATGGCAGGCTTTAAAGTTGGACTGTCCCATATGCTTCTGATCTGCACGTGTGTGTCACGACTTTCTGTTCCAAGGAAAGCTTTTAGAAGTTTTGGGGTTTTGTTTAGAATTCAGCCAGTAGCCATAGTAGGAAGAGTAGCACCATATGTGTTAATATAGGCCCAGCTTTTCCTCTCAAATGTCTATTCATGTGATACAGTTTGTTTTTCTGACAGATAAAGATAAAATCTGGTTTTGGAGAACAACTAGATTAGGTATTTCCATCCTTCCAAAAGCAAAACAGCCCTTTTAAGAAATATCCTCCAGTTTCTTGTTTATTTAAAATGTTCTTAGTTGCTAACAGGTTAATTTGGGGCTTTTTTTAAGCTGCAGCAGTTTGTAAGTCTGAAAAGATTCTACCAATTATATTCTCAATAAATTCTCTCAACGTGCTATGTTTGCTGAGGAGGAAGGAATACTGCATGGGATCAGAATGTTTTTGTTACCAGCACAGCGTGTTAAGGGAGGACAGTACTATTTCTGAATGTTGAAGCATGCTAAATGCGGTGTCATACTAGCTTTGTCTTCTCTGCTGCTGCTTGTAGGGAAGAGAAGTACAACAATGCTGTGCCTCACAAATGAAGCTGAGAACCCATTACTTTTCCCTTCCTGCAGTTAATGTGCAAGGTGCTACACAGAAAATGTAGCTCATAAACTCTGTTTTAAGAGAGGTGGGTTGTTCAGGTTCTGTTGATCTTTCGTAGTATGGCTTTTTGGGGTTTTTTTTTGGGGGGGGGGTTACCCCGTTGGGTCACTTGCTCACTCTTTCTCTCTATTTTCTCTATTAAGGGGATGGTTTGGGCTGGGGAATATGCTTTGCTTCTGCAGTTGTAGAGTAAGAGCTAAATGCACTGTTGGTGCCATCTCTCTGTTCCCCACTCTGGATCCTGTATAGTGTTGACAGGAATGATGATAAGCATTCGCTGTCCCTTGACATGAAGAGGCATCAGAAACATAGTTTACTCTTTTATATTCTCTGCTGCTTGAATTACGTCCAGCGAGAAGACTGACTTTGCCAAGAATGGAGTAGTGCTTGAACTGTAATATTTTTAGGCATAAATACATGGTGGGTTTGTTGTTGTTTGTTGGGTTTAAGCTGGTTGGTCTTTTTAAAACGTATCCTTGACTGAAGAAAACATATCATGGAAATGTCTTGTGAGAGTTGTTAGGGTCATTTGCTCTTGGAACTTATGCTCATATCATTGCCCCCTTCAACAGAAAAATCATTTCCATCTCTTTTGAGACAGAGCCTTATATGTAAATTTATGTAAGAGGAATACTGGCTGTTTGTCATTATTATAATAGCAAAGACTAGTATTGCACAACTAGAGGACAGCAGAACTCCTCTACTGCAACCTTGCCTAATTAGGTGAAACTTGATCTAGCCTATCTTGTTCCTGTCACAACTGTGGCCTGTCTTGTTTCCTTAGAACATCTTATCACTGCTCGTCATTACTGCTTGAATTCATATGCCAGTAGACCAAAAATACTCCATTTAAGTAGTTTTTCACTGTAGTTGTTGCACAGAAACTGTTCTTAGGTTTTAGCTCTACACAATATTTTATATTCACTCTTATTTACAACTGTCCACATGAAGAATATTTTAAGGATGGTTCTTCAGAATATTATAAAAACATCAAAAGAGAAATCTTGGCTACCAGAAAAGACTGGACTTAAGTCTAAAAACTGGACAAAGGACAGAATTATAAAAAAGAAGGTGGGATTACTTTGCTTTTTGTTTATTTGCTGTAAAATTAAGCATTTAATTTTGGGATTTTTTTTTTTTTTTTTACAACTGAGCAGTGTATCCTTATAATGGGTTAGTGTGTCTGTGTGGATTTTTACTTGCAGATCAGATATTATTGTATCATATGGGTTTCTTCTGTATATGAAATGTATGATATTTTTAATTTTACCTTGCATAACTTGATTTTTGTATTATTATTTATTGGGTTTGATTCAGCCAAAGTGGAGATCTGAGGGTAAAACAGAACAGCTTTTAACTTTTAAGTCTGCCATTTAAAAACCAAAGAAATGTGTTGGAAAGAGTTATTTTCTATTGTATCCCATTTTCACTCTGATGGAAGGAAAACTCTGCAGAGTGCCTGTTGAATCCCAAAGGATGTGCGCACTTTTCACTTCTTATATTTTTGCCAAGCCAGATAACATTATATCTAAGATAGAGTGGTTGCTATTCCCTGAAAGCAATCCACCAAACAATCAGTATTTTGTTAATGCTTTCTGCTCGGTGGGAGAAAGCTGTGGCAGTCCCGTCTTGTTTCACTCTACTGAAAATCGGAGGAGAGTGTAGTGCTGATTCCATCTGCAGCATTGCACAGGGGCGTGTGTCTGTATATTTCATAAAAGTTCTTCCTTGTTTGCAAAATGAAGAAGTGATGTTCGGTGCTGCAAATCACCTTTATTAATTGTCAAAAAGCACAATGTCTTTAGTAAAGATACTGTGTTGGTTGGTTGGTTTTGTTTTGTGGTTTTGCTTTTTTGTTGGTTTTTTTTGTGTTTTGTTTGGTTGGAAAGCTGTAAATGAAGAGACACAGATGTCTCTCTTTGTATCCTAAACTTTTTTTGATGAGATTATTTTCAATGCAGTAGGTAGGTCAGGCTTTTCTGGAATTCAGTGGATTTTGGATGACTTTGCTGTAGCTGTTGACAAGGTCGAACACAAGACTGCAGAAACATCAGCACCTCCCTTTCCTTAGCCTTGGCCAAAATATTTTTAATAATTTGAGAACACTCAGTTCTGTGCTACAAGTTCTGTGAGATGCTTTTGTTGCGTGCGGATTTGGAGGACTGAGTTGTCTTTCAGCAAAATTAACCTAAAACTTCATGCTTAACCATGATCTTCAGCTTTGCCTTGTGTTGTCAGAATGAGTTTACTTTCGAAGTAAATTACAGTGTTGCTAATCCCAATGTGCAAAAACCTTGAATAGAACTTCTCCCCATATCCCCTACCCAATAAAAGTAAAATACTTAATTTTTTATTTGTCTTAATTTACCTGTCATCTGCTTCTTGAGTCGGAGCAGTAGTTCTGTTTTCTAGGGTTTGGGTTCTTGAGGGGTCTTGTGTGTGTGGTTTTTTGATTTGGGCTTGTGTGTGGTGATTGTTCTGGGTTTTTTCTTACCCTTTCCGTTTTTTACCCTTCCCCCTCCCTCTTCCCCCCCACCCCCCCCACTGGAAAACTGAGATTCTTAGGTAACAAAATTATCTCTGGAGCTGAGTCACTTTGGATTAATTTAGTTTTGGTTTTAATTTATTGCCAGTTCACCCGAGTTTTCTGCACATTTTGCAGCACTACAGCTGTGGTGTTCTTCAGCAGCTCGTATTCCACAACTATTTGAAAAGTAGAATATTTAGTAGCTTTTTTAAACATATTTTTCATATCTCATCGCTGATGAAATGAAATAGGCAGTTAATATTTTAGTACTGTTGTTTCAAGCTTGTTGTGCATTTGGTGTGTGACGTGCTGGTCACCTTGGCAGGTATGCAAGTTTTAGATCTCTGAACGTCAGCACTAAGTTGTGCTTGTGATCTTGGATGATGAGATGAGGCCATAGTGCCACAGTGATTCCTCCCTTCTTTTCCCTGAGGGCTGTGTGGCCACACCTGACCCTGTACTGGGGGTCCCCACTTAACTCTCTGAACCATAGGATTTGGAGGACCCTGGATTGGAGATGTGAAGAACAGTAGAAATGTGGATATCATGTTTATATTCTATCAAAATAGAGCTGTCGGAATTTAGGGACAAATGGACTTGAGGGAAGATGGGTGCACCAGCGTAGCTATTGTTTTGACTGGAGTCCTGCTGTCCCCTGAACTTCTGACTTTTCCTGCGTATTGCTAGTGTTCCAGGCATTCCAAAAAGAGTTTGGCAAGAATCTATTGTTTAAGGAATTTTCATATTAGTAAGCCTGAACAGCTATTAAAATATTTAGTTACAGCTGGGGTACTTGCTGGCTTCTTAAATAGCTTAGCAATGTCTTTTACTTTTTCATTTAACAACCAGCACAAAATTGATGTGACTGCTGATTTATATATATTTTTTTTTCCAAGGTGCTTCAGACAAATCTCATTGAAATTAAGCAGGCAGTACTAATTAAGGTTTGTCATTCTAAGATTTGCAGACAAAAAATATTCTAAAATATAAAAAAAGAGCCATGAAGTGAAAAAAGAGCCAAGAAGTGTCAAAAAAAAAACCCCTCTGGGACTTCTTCAGAGTTGCTTGATTTGGAGATCAGTCCTTTCTTCAGGGTGGATAGATGGCAAAGACTCATTTGCAATAATCCTTTATCAAATCAGCGAATACTAACTTGCACGGCGAGAATACTTACTTTTATGTGTCAAGTTGTTGTGAACCTTGAAGGGGTTTAGGAAGTCCAGCATCAACTGATTAGAGCAGAGAGTCTTTCAAGAAGGGTCTCCAACTTCTACTTTTTAATAATAGTTGTGTGTATCATGAAAGATAGCATATGGCCCACAGTCTTCTAAAGTACTGGAACAAAACCAAATTTCAAAGCCTTGCTCTGGAAAGAATAAAAATCTCTGCATTTGTAATGTATGTTGCCTAACAAGAAAATGTGCTCAGCAAGAACTTGTTGGTGTACTTAGAATTATTCTTGCATTCTAAAGTCTCTTACTCTTAAGTAGTGTCTTGACAGTCCTTTGGTAGAATTATTTGCGTCAAGGAGCAACAACAAGATCTCTTGCTGCTTTTCCAGATGTAGCAATTTAGGAACCAAGCCAACAGATAATACGATGCAGGGATGTTGAACTCGTTCTGTAGCAAGTGCCAAATTACATTTTCCACAAGAGGCATGTTTTATAGATTTCTCTAACTTCAGGCTTTGTTCCTTTAGCTAATGATGTTAAATGATGCGCTTGGACAGATTTCCTTTAAAAACAGTAAGTTTTATTTGTGATGCAACCACTTTCATTCTTCTAACTTGCCCATTTTCCCTTCCATAGCCACGTTCACTGCCCATCTTTTAAATTAATTTATCCAAATGTCAGCTCCTGCTGGCTTTTAATGGAACCACCTGAATCTAAAAGAAGGCGTTCCAATGTGACAAACAACAAACAGCTGCTGTAAAGATAATATCTGGAGGGCTGGCAGTGGTTTCGTGCCGTAGAATGACTGTGACTTCTAATCTAATGTAACAAAGCGTGGTCTAAAATCTGTTAAAGGATTATAATGTGTGAACGATCATGCACTTTTCTGTTCTAAGTAGATGCCAGAAACTTCAGATTTGTTAGATCAGTTGGTTTTTTAGCCCTATTCCTATTCGGCTCCTCTCAGCCATTCCAGGCTGTGCATTGCTTGGGTTGTTTGCACAACTGAACTATTAGTTGCTATTGTTTTCATTAACTATTGTATTCCTAGAGCTCTGGAAGTCTTTTAATTAATTACTGCAATACCTTTCATTTAGTAATCTGTGGATCTGTCTTGCTAAGTTGGATACATGTAAATACATGATGTTTCCTTCCTCTGGCAAAAATGTTGGCTCATTGCTCTGCCCTGCAAAGAGCCTGGCACTGAAGGAGTAAGGGGCTTCAAATTCCATATCTGCATTCAATGTAGCATTTTATATTTTGGTAACAAAGAGCAAGAAAGCACTGTTAAATATCAAGGAGGTGTAGGTTTTTGAAATAGTCTGAATCCTGCT
>NW_010268113.1:17770-70331 GCF_000690775.1 Eurypyga helias
TGAACACCTGCTGTCACACATGAAAGCTCATTTACTGAAGAGGGCAAAGGCAACTGTAAATAAATAACGGTCAGTTATTTATTTAAGCCATTGCATACATAAAAATGTATGCATGTATTGCCTCATAAAAATGTAGGAAAATCTTGTTTAAGGATTTCTTTTAATGCTGTGCTTCCAAATTTCTGCGGGAGGCATTAAATACTTTTTTTAATGTTAAGTGATTTTTGTGTTCTAACAACAGAAGTAATTTTCTCACTAAGCCTATATTGTCTGACGACTACGTTTTTTTTTCTCGCCTGGTTATGTTTTCTGTAGTCAGGTTGTCTTGTGCAGAGACTGAGGAAAGTGGATCTCAAGGGGAATCCTTTTTTTTTTTTCTCTTTCAGTGGTTGCAAAATGGCAAATTAATGCAACTGGCATACGAGCTTTAGCCAAAAAAATGCTTTTGTGTGCTAAGTATAAAATACACTTAAGCAACATTAAATTTTCAGATTTGATCAAATTTGCAAATGTTATCCAAGAATAATTTTAGCTTGTTTGATTTTTGAGTAACACTGATGCTGAAGTTTATCAATAGTGAAATTTATGGTTTTATTGTGTGTTAGTAGCCCATAGCTGAATGCTATACGTTTTTAATGTCCGAGACTTGCTCCCAGTTTTGTGAATTCTTTTGCAGGCCATATGGAGATAGTTGGCTTCAAATTTGAAAGTGTAGTAGGAAACACGCTGTTGGTTGCACAAGTCTGTGTTTTAGTGGAAAACTTTACTCATTTTTGCATTCTTTGCAAACTGAATTCTATTGGTTGCACTCCCTTTGTGAATTTTAGTAAATCAGTCAAAAGGCATTGCTGGGCTTTAAATTTTGGCCTGAATTTGAAGCTTGTACAGCTTGGATGCGAGTAGGATGTGAGGAAATGAGTTCAGAAATACTGAAGTTGAATGCAGTTATTTCTCACCTATATGGGGAATGGGAAGAGGTGTTAAAGGAAAGAAATATCCTGATGAATCACAATAATCAATAATAAATTTGTTGTATATCTTCATGCTCTTATTTGAAATAAGACTCGTAAGAAATTCTTCATCACATCTATTTAAAATTCTGAAGGTAAATAATTATTGAAGCAAATCATGCTGGTGAATAACTTGTTTATTAGATGGACTTTAAATGTTTCTTTTTAATATAGGGAAGTGAAGTGGTTTACTATTACTGTTCTGGGGTTTACTTATAATAATCAACATCAGAGATTTATTTGAGATTTGTTTTTGTTCTGAAATCTCAACAGTATAAAGAAATACTCATGACGAGTCAAGAATGTCTCTTTAGATGCCTTTAATTAAAAAAAGTTTTGTGGTTATAATTTCATAGTCTGGTTTCTTTTAAAATGCAGTTGCTTAAAGCTTCACCTAATTAAGTCTATAATCTTAAAAAGGGACAGTGTTCATACTGCAAATCAAGTTAAAATTCTGCTTTAGTGCTTGAAATAGGCAACTGGCATGTCTACAGCTGTAGCTGATGCAAGATTCATGTAATGGCATGAATTCCAGGCAAGCAAACTTGCGTGAAGTAATTGATAATTTGTACCTTTTTTCTCTGACCATTCTGCACGCAGGGTTGTGCATGTTAGTATGCCTTACCTCCAAAGGGATGATTGTACCTCTTCACATCGTGCTTGCATCTCATTCTGTAGTTTTTCTAGTAACTGAAAACCTCAGTCTTAATCAAAGTTCATGCTTGATTGATGGGGCTTTGACATTTCAGTAAGATACGGTTTTGGATGTTTCGGTTAAAACTCTGTTGTGATAGCACCTTAAATATAGCAAGCTTCTGAGGCTCCCTAGTCAGCAAAATCAAGATGACAGTTATTAAAACTTGCTTGGAGATGTTGAGGTCTCTACAGTGCAAAAGAAATCTACCTTGAAGAAGGCTTTTTTCTTTCTTGATTGTCTAGGAGTTGTAGACATTACTAAGTGCTCTGAAATGGCAAAGCACAAGATCATCAGTGGATTTTTTTAGAACTCTTTATTAGGGGAAGATGTGTAGCAAGGAGCTAATGCCTTTCAGTTCCTATGAAACAGGAGGAATGAAGTTGACATTTCTATCAATTATGTGTTTTCTACTTTAAGTTCATTGTGTGTCAGTCTTTTAATAGTAAACATTACATATATTTGAAATATCTGATCACTCTTCTGCTAGAAAGGAGTTTTTGGGGTTTTGTTGTTTCTTACTTTACACAATGAAATTTCTGGGTTGGCTTGAAAAAAACCCAAAAGGCAATGGGAAGGGGAAAAATCTAATAAGACTAAAGAGCAGTTTTTTAATTTGGCCATATTAAATATCTGATCTGTTCTTAACTCGCAGTGATATGATTGATAATTCTTAAATTGGCAGAAGTTATTAATGCAAAAAGATCTATTACCCATTATACCTTTAATACCAGGTATGCATTCCTATATCTAGACTTGCGTAATGAGAACAGTGGACAGCACAAAGGGGAAAATTAATGTGTTTCATTTTCTTGGGATGTGTTTATTTTCTTTTGTTCACTGCTTGAATTATCTTGCTTCTAATCTTTCATAGAAGTGACTTTCCTAAATTATTTTGTTGTTGTGGACCTAAAATAGGCTATATGCAGGAAAAGTAATGAACATCTCATCCATTTTTGCAAGGAACCCTGGTTTTGAGTGGAAATATGAATTTTAGTTAAAACCAGTTTTATGTAAAATAAAGAGCCAGCCGAGTAATTTCCCATCTTGATCCCCATAACTCACTATTTATTTTTATCTAATTGAATATATGAGTATTACTATAAGAAAATAATCTCGGACTTGTTTTAAATTTTCATGTTTCAGTGTATTCTGAAATAGTGTTTGTCTGACTGTTTTCTGATAGCTTAAATAATTCAATTTTCTGCAAGGGGGGGTATCAGGAGAGACATACTTATATCAACTGTGTTAGCCTGAAACAGCAATAATTATTGTTTCAGCTGTCAGAGCTAGTAAATTAATTTGGGCATAAGGCAATGGAGGTGTAGGTGTACAATTTATTTCTTCTCAAGCACCAGTGTTTCAGGTCTTGGTAGCATAAGTTAATAGTTGAGTAAGGTGTATTTCTTGTCTCCATGAAAATTGTTGTTAAAGAGGATCTCATTAAACGTATACCTGTTCTTTTTAATTTGGGTTATTAGCTGAAGATCAAAAAAGATGTATTTTTTCAGTAAGATTCACAGAGTGGTAGGGGTTGGAAGTGACCTCTAGAGACCATCTAGTCCAACCCCCTGCCAGAGCAGGATCACATAGAGCAGATCACACAGGAACAAGTCCAGGCGGCTTTTGAAAGTCTCCAGGGAAGGAGACTCCACCACCTCTCTGGACAACCCGTTCCAGTGCTCTGTCACCCTCACAGTGAAGAAGGGTTTCCTCATGTTCAGGTTGAACCTTTTGGTTCCCAGTTTATGCCCATTGCCCTTAGTCCTGTCACTGGACACCACTGAGAAGAGCCTGGCTCCATCTTTCTGACACCCACCCTTTAGATATTGATAAGCACTGATAAGATCCCCCCGCAGCCTCCTCTTCTACAAGCAAAATAGACCCAGCTCTCTCAGCCTTTCCTCATATGGAAGCTGCTCCAGGCCCTTCATCATCTTAGTGGCCCTGTACTGGGCCCTCGCCAGTAGCTCCTTGTCCTTCTTGAGCTGAGGAGCCCAGAACTGGACACAGCACTCCAGGTGAGGCCTCACCAGCGCAGAGTAGAGGGGGAGGATCACTTCCCAAGGCCTGCTGGCCACGATTTTCGTAATGCATCCCAGGATGCCATTGGCCTTCTTGGCAGTGAGGGCACACTGTTGGCTCATGGTCATCGTGTTAGAAAAATGGTGAGGAAAAGACTTTGTTCAGCAGTTGGAGTTTCAGCTTTTTAGGCTATTTCTTAACTAAGAAAGAACATGCTGTATCAGCTGCCATCTTCTGTTTTTATGGTGGTGGTCTAGTTTTATTCCAGGCGTAAGTAATTTCAGTTGCACTCCCCCAGTACAATGCAGTTAGAAAATCAAGGGGGGAAGGGTTTCTGGGACAACCGTAACAAGCTCATATAGAACAAAGAACATCACTCATTTGAAAGATTATTTGGTAAGAGATGAACTGCACAGTTAGAGAAGTCTAAGTAGACAAAACAGTATTTATCAGCCCGATTGGCAGCACTTCTCAGCATATTGACAGCTTACTGGTGTCTAACGGATTTTGTAGCCAGAACAGCAAAGGAAGGTCTTCAGGGAAAATAATGAGGTTGGTTTGCAGGTGAATATAAGGCGTGATGAACAACACAGAAGAAGGCATAAAACACCTGTTTAGCACAGGGATAATAGAAGCTGGTGTAAAGGACTGATTTGGCATCAATTTCTTGATACAGAGTATAAAATGATAGGGAAGAAGATTCCACATCATGATGGGGAAGTGAAGACCAATAAATGGTGCTTATCAGGACTGATAAAGGCAACATGGTGAAAGCCTTAGGCATGAAGGATGATTTTTGTTGTGAAAGGCACCATGAATAAAACCGGCACACCAGTGAGAAGTTGGGAATCTTATGGGCAAGTTCGCAAACTCTGAGAGTATTGGCAAGACCAGCTGATAGGAAAGTCTGTCTTATATATTGTGCAGGAAAACTAGAGATGGATCCAAGACACAAGACAGAAGATTCTTGATATCAAAGATGCCTGGATTACAGCTCATAGAACCTGTGTGTTATGATGAGCGTGAAATGTAAGAAGTCCTTGGAGAAAAATTGCCAAGGACTGTCGTACAGCCATATGGAACTTGAATTTATAGCTAGGCGTTCACAAGAGATCGTGGAAGATTGTCAACATTTCAGTTTCCTTAGCATGAGATCAGGTCTAGAAGGATAAAACTGTGTCATCTCTCTGGATGATGCCTATTGAAATTTTTGTAGGTGACATTATCCAGCTGTGGAAGGCAGTGACACAGTAAGTGAGGATAAAAGATTTTGTGGATTTATCCCTCTTTCCTGCCTCCTTGAGAAACTGCAGGAATGATTGTATCCTTTAAATAACACAGGAAATACAGTTGGAAGAGGAGAATTGGGCCAAGAATTGAGAAAGGGGAGACAACATACTAGGAGGAACAACTACAACTATCTGACAAGCATCTGTTGGGCAGAGATTTGGGTAGAGTACTGATTCTAAGGCTTTCCTACGAGGTGGTCATCTGTAAGGTGAGAAATGGGTGAGATGACAGAGTAGGAAGTTAGGCTGTGATGTTTTATATACCTTCTCTGCTACAGAAAAGGCCTGAACCGTGAAGGGATACACT
Organism: Eurypyga helias; assembly: GCF_000690775.1. NCBI lineage: Eukaryota > Metazoa > Chordata > Aves > Eurypygiformes > Eurypygidae > Eurypyga > Eurypyga helias. Next base: position 23,096 of record NW_010268113.1, read on the forward strand.
AGAGGTTGGGAGAAAGTTACAAAGAAGAGAAAAAGAGATGAGAATTGATGAAAGTTGGAATAAAGCCATCGGTTTGGTAGCAGGAGCAGTAGAGGAGAGTCACAGGTAACATCCGTGACTGGGTTGAGGAGGAGGAAAGTGTAAGATCTGGGGCTTGGTATTCGTTGTGGAAGCAATATATGATTTAGAAGCACTGAGGTGAGTTGCTCATGAGTGTTGGGTTAATGCTGTTGAGTGACACTGTGTCCATATGTTAGAAGTTTTGAATGAGAGAATTGGGAGATGATTGAATAAATGCTACAGTGGTTGTGATTGCATTTTAAAGAATATGGGTTTTAACAAAATGGGCTTTTATAGTTGTTTCTAGTTAGGAATCCATTTAAAATGAAAACTCAAAGGATTTATCAGTTCTCCTGTGTCCTAATCTTTGGCTAAGAACATTTTTTTCATACAGCTGATTTACTGCAGTGGGTGGACTGTATTTCATGTGTATGTTTCACTCGTGTACTTCAGTAGCAAATTTCTAGGCTGCATCAGTGCTTCTTTCTATTTTATCACTATGAAATACCTCTGATTCTTATTCCACCCCCACCACAAATAGGGACAGCTATGGCACTGTCATGAAAATCTAATTAATATTGCAATGTATTAATAATGTTCAATATTTTGAGTCTTTCTTTGTATGTTTCAGGACATCTGTTTTGCAGCACATGTTTCAGTTCCTTTGGTGTTACTCAGACAACCTGTTAAAAATAAATCCTTACTTAACCAAGTTTTCTTGAGGAGTAGTATGGCAGTAGTTGGCTGCAGCAGCTTGCCTTCTCGTGAGATACCTTTCCCTCCAATGTCTAGCAGATGATACTGTGAGTGACACCCAGCTTCGGAGAAGACAGTACTGGTGCAGTTTGAGCTGAGGAAAGAAAGTGATGTGCTTGAGGTACATCAGATTTTGGCCTGGTCTTGCAGAGGGGGCTGTGAGTTCACGTAGTGATTGAGGCCTGAATATAGGGATAATTGACTGAAATGTATGGGATAGCTCACAACTCCAAGGCTTTTCTTTCTTTTTCAGCCTGTCTGCAGGTACAGACAGGTGACCTTGAATGCATGAAACAATTTTTCTGGGCCAGTGTTTACAGCAATAAAAAATTTAACTTGGAAACCATGTAAAACCACAAGATGTTAAGCCATTCTATTTATACTTAAATAAAAAGATAACAGGTCTTTCAGACAAATGATGACAGAGGCAGTATGCATCATCTCATGACTTCAGTAAAGCCAGGGTCTCTTGCCTTTTTCACGGTTTGGGAAACTTGGGGTTTATTTTGAAATAACTATTGTGTGTAATGAGAAAACTGTATTTAGAACACTGGCATTAATAATTCTCTGTCAAAATTGTGTTGTTTAATTTAACTCAGTTTACTTACTTATCATATATTCCTTAAACTTAACTGCAGAGAGAGGAAAAAAATTGTTTTCTACCCCCCTGTGCCTTGGAGAACTAGTAGATTTAAATAGTGGTAAGGAAAGCTCTCACTAGACTTCAAGAAACTTCTTGCAACAGGAATCCTGGATTTCTGGGGTGGATGGTTCAGGGAAGTGGTGGAATTTCCACCATGAAAGGCTTTTCAGAACAGGCTGAACAAGCACCTGTGCAGAATAATGTAGTTATAGTTGAATCTGCCTGAGGCCAAGAGACTGCATTAGATGACCTCTTAAAGTTTCTTCTTTCTTCTTAAATATGAGGTCAAATTCCAATACTAGATTCCACATCAGATATTTATTCTGGAAAAGATTCCACAGCCACTGAATAATGAGACTATGTCTGAATCTTCTATGGGAGAAAAAAATAACACTCTGAGCTGTTTACAGTAGGTGTTTACACACACTTTCATTATTATCCATGGCTGCATCTTGTAGCTTCCTCCTGGCTTCTGCTTTAGCTTTTACTGTAACTTTTTAATGCTGCTGTTGGAGAAACTGAGGGGTGCATACTGGTATGTTTACAGCCCTGGGTGACTGCTGCTTGCATTGAAGTGTAGTTACTTGAAAACTTTGGGATACAGCGCACAAATCTTACAGGCTGAGGGAGAGTAGAAACATGGACTAAAACAGCCTGGAGGACTGACAAGGAGACTGAGAGCTTGGAGCCTGGGCTTTCTTGGAATTTGTCCTGTGCCTCCTTCTGAAGTAGACAGACTGCTCAGTATCTAGCTGTTAGTAATGCAAATCTCCAGTTTGATATATGTATGTATCCCACAGATAAAAGTGTTATGAATGTTTTTAGGAATTGCCTATGCAAATTGAAACACAACTCTGTGTAAGTGGAGAGTGCTCATTTAATGAAGAGCTTTTAAATAATTAGGTTTAATCTTTGTGGTTCAATATATGATGCCACATTTTATTTACTGTAAAGATCTGAAAGAACTTTCTCTGCAGACTATAATTACTGATTTTGTCACATGCTTTAGGGACATCTATTATTACGGTATATTTGTCTTTTAAACATCATGTTATCTCTCTTCCATCCCCATGAGTTTATAGAACAGTATTGTGCCTACAGATGGGAAATTAAGGTGCAGAGGGATAAAATGGTTGAAAGCATCTGTTTAAGAAGGAGCTTAGGGTCAGGTATCTTTCAGAGGGTTTAGTGTAACGCTTTGAATACAACCTTTAGTGGTCCTCAACCAGTCTCCCTCAGGAAGAAATGAATCACTTCACTGTCATTGTATTAGGACTTTGTTTCTTGGTAGAATGTTTTTTATCCTTTCCTCTTTACAAGCCCCTCAGCTGTTAACTATACACTTTCAGGTTTTGCAGTAAATTACACAAGGGCCTACAGAACAAATCCACGGAGACTACTGTATAAGGCAGAGGCCATTAACAGGGGTGAATGTAGCAAATGAACATACTATGAGTGATCATATATCGTAATACGTATGCACCAAGGGGTGAGGTGGGTTAATGTGCACAGTTTTTGAGTGTTTAACTTTGCAGCAAGTTATACCTGCTCACATGAAGAGGAATGGGAGTATTTCTGGATATGTGTATTTGTGCACACATTTATTTAAGGTGGAGCAAAGAATTTGAACAGAAGCTTACATCGACCCAGATTAGTAGTAGCTCTTAGTGCTAGCTTTTTCCTTTAGTGATTTCATCCCACTTTTTCTTCTTTCTGTTTTCCTTGATGTTAAGTCACCTTGAATGTTGTTAGGGCGGGGAGCTATTTGCTTTGTTTTGTGGCTACTTTCCAAATGGAATATCTGGGAGCAGTTACTAGAGGAAAAGTAGTCTTTTGATGTTGAAACTTTGAGTGAAGAGAACCCACTTAGTACTGCGGTGGGAAGGTTGCATGTATGGTCTGATCAAGGCAGCAAGTCAGGGGGTGGGGCTAAGGTAGTACAGAAAGAACCAACTTTTCAGAGGCTTTTATCTTTAGCAAGTATACTAAAAAAATGCAATCCCTTGAAAAAGTGTGACTTTTTTCCTTTTTTTTTTTTTGAAGTGAGATTTACAGTTCAACCAAATATAACTGTGATTTCAGACATGTTGCGAAAATTACGTCCATCATGCAAAGGGCTGCCCACCTGTGAAGCTTCAGGTTACTTTGCCAAAGTATGCATTTATTTGCAACGCTTAAATGCTATGAATTCAAGCATGTAACATAGCCAAAACCCATTCCGTCCCTCCCAACCTTACTTTCAGACAGAGCTGAACTCTTTCAACTGAAGCTTAAAAAAAAAAGTCAATTCAATGCACTGTCAAAAAAATCAACACAAAGGACTAAAGCTTTGGCAGAGTTACAGAAAACTGGAAACTGCTTTGATGGATTGTGGTGACCAACCATAAGCATACATTTCCATTTGCAGGGGGATTATAAATCTCACCCATAATCTTATTCTTGTCCTTTTTTTAATATTCTGCTACTTTTTTTTTTCTTTCAGATGATATTAACTGTGTTTTTGAGCAACAATGAACAGATTTTGACAGAAGTTCCAATTACACCAGAAACAACCTGTCGCGATGTAGTAGAGTTCTGCAAAGAGCCTGGTGAAGGAAGCTGCCATCTGGCTGAAGTATGGCGTGGGAATGGTAAGTGAAACATTCAGTGGGAATTGATTTAAATATGTGTACCAATTATAAAAAAGGTAGGACTGATTTCTCAATATTAATGATTTCAAACTGTACTTTGTTTTTCCCTAGCAAACTTTGATGCAAAGCATGGTAATTTGATATCTGTAGAGATTAATGCAAGTCTTGACTTCTTTTTCCTTCTCTGTTTTCTTCTTCAGTGTGGAGTATTTGATAAAATGTGTGTGTAAGACACGTTAGTGTTCTGTATTTCAGTTTTTCAAATTATGTAAACAAAGTATTCAGTATCTTCATCTTAAAAGAAAAAAAATGGGGGGGTATTTTCACTTCTAGAAGCCATTTATTTCCAGTAGGCAGACGTATGTAGGGTGGAGGGTATTTGAATGACAATACGGAATCTCTGTGATCTTCTCTTACAGTAAATGGGTACAGATCACCACCTGCATTCTTTCCAATCCAGTTTCCTCACTATTAGGCATGTGAACACAACCTGAAACTTAAGAATAGATATAGTTGGGTTTTTTTTCCCTTTTTTATCATGAGTAGCAGATGTTCTGCAGACAGAATTGTGTCAGGATTGTACATAGTATCTCCAGCTACTTCATGAGCATTTCCTCTCAAAGATTTGACAACCTCCCTTGGGGCAGGTTAGTAGTGCCCGTATCCTGTTGGTGTTGCAATTGTTATTTCACAGAATAATGAGGTCGCAGTTCTTTTCAGGGTGTGTCAAAACAGCCCTATTATGGATTCTGTTTCTAGACGGATTCTTGCAATTGGGTGTCGTGCAAGCCCCCAGGTTATAGTATATCAGTGTATGGATATGAGTACAATCAGTGGATGCTGAGGATAACAGGCAGGTTCTTATCCCTCAGTTACTAAGGTCACCCCTGTTCAGGCTGTTTCATTCATCCATTTTATATAAAGACCTATGAGATCATAACTTAATCTTGAATTCTTAGATTTTGCATTGAGGAGTTTTATTTTGGTCAGGGGCTTTTTGTCAAACAGACAAAATTGGCATTATTGAGATGCCTTTGGAGATTTTAAGTATTAGTAATATAGAATATTTTCCTCCTGGAGAAACTATTCCTCCTTTTCTCTAAACTGTTGGAAGACTTTGTAGGGGGAAAAGGTGTTTCAAGATGTCGTTTCCTAACCAGATGGGAACCCACGGAGTTCAGGCAAGAATGAGCAGGGGAGAGGTGAAACAAGTCTTCAGCTGTAGGAGGAGAAATTCAGTTCATACTTAGGAAACTGTCTTTAAGGATAAAACTTACAGGAGGGTTAAAACTTTTTTCAAACTGGAAGTTTAGATTACAGAGGGTCTGCGATGCCAGTGCATCACATAAATTTCTGAAACAGATCTGCAGACTGTGTTTAAGAGCACTCAGATATCCCTAGTATATTCCAATCACTCGCCTCTGAAAGTGTTAACATACATGGTATTATTTGTTCTTCTGCTTTCACAATACTTTGAGGATATACTTCTTGAAAAATGCAGAGAATGTTGTCATTGGCTTCAAAGGGTGACTGGGAACCGTAGCCAGTGATCCACATCATCTTTCTGGGACGCTTAAAATCTCACAAACCTGGCAAGCGCAAGCATGCATTTTCTATAATAACTTCTAAGAATGAGAATATACTTTATCTGTGGATTTAATACATTATTTCTCAAAGTGTTAGACATCTAATGCTAAAAGTTTCTGTGAAGTGGGAAATAAAACTTATCCAGGAAGCTGTGATGGAGAGACTAAGTTTGGGTATCTGCCCTATGAATTATGCATCTTTGATCCCATTATAGTTGATGTCATAGAACATTTTGAACCACGTTGTGCTTTGTCAGTTTGAAGCTTCCTGTTTTTGCACGTATTTCTCATGCTTTAACAGGAGGAAAAAAAACCCACAGAATATTCTTCTTCATTCCTCAGCTATTGCTAATAGCAGTTGGTAAGGAGCTTGAAAGACAGGTGTGATACCAGGAACTTGTGGTATGTTTCAAGAGAGAATGGGTTTCAACCTTTAAATCCACCTGGTACTTAATTACTCACTTCACTTACATCTGGAATGCCCTTCAGCATTTGGTGTTAATTGATCTTCCTGAATTTAGTGGTAACATAGAGGCAAGTGACTGTGAAAAAAGTGGTTATTTACTACAAGTGTACTTCTGCAAACCTGAGGGGCCGAAGATGGGTTCCTGATGTTGCAGTGAATTTCCCCACCACCAGCACAACCCTCTTCAGACATACAGTTTCTTGCTACCTTCTTACCAAGAAGTGAGAAGGTGCCTGCTAGACTTACCTAGCAATTTTTCTATTTGGGAAAAATTCTGGAAGATTATCTTCTGTCCCCTAAAGTCTCTGAACTAAACCATTTAAATATTTTTACACTCTGTGATCTTTAAAAGACTCATGCTGCAGTTTTAGCGGTAATGCTTCTAAACACTTGAAAACTGACCTTACTTTAGGAGTTGAAAAACCTGAAATTCATGTTTTTAAAGTTCCTTTTCAAGAACTGAGTTGAAATAAGCCACTGACCTTATTCTTCTGTGCATAAACACTATTAATGCTTTTTGGAGTTCACTTGAGCGAGGAACATGGAAAAAGGAAAGAAAAGCATCTATTTCTTTAAATCCAGGTGGTGCTGGGTTTTTTGTTGTTGTTGGGGGGTGGTAGTGTTAGGGACATAGGTCAGCTGATGAATATAATTAGCTTGTGGTTTAAATGACCCTTCCCCATGGAAATGAGTTAGATCTAATGGTGGCTAAACTGTTAATCACTATGCCTATTTGACATGACAGATTTTGACAAGGCGCTTAGTTCTATTAAATGCATTGTGAATCAAGCAATGAAAATGTGTTGTTCTTTAAATACTGCCATTAAATATCCCAAGATTATGAAGACATGTATACATTTATGTAGTTCATAAGGCATATAAATCTAGGTAATTTTCATTATAAAAGGTGTATTTGTGATGTGGTTTTCCCAAGCTTTCCCCAAGATATCTGTTACATGTTTAAACCATTTTGTCTTCTCATGTCAAATGGGTTACGTATGAAGTGGATAACAAATTGTTAGCTGCTCTGCATTGTAGGAGATACTGTTGTTTGGGGTTTGGAGGCAGAGAGCATTTTGCTTTTGAAAATAAAGAATGCAAACTCCACTTTTCAGTTTGCATCCAAGCCTGATTTTCTGTAGTAATATTGGTTTGACATGGTAGTGCATGAAGGAAACCTAATTAACTCTCTTCTAGTATAATTTTATTCTGATTGGAAGATATCTTCTAATACTAATAATTGGATCTTAAAAGATCTTAACAAGGAGATTTTCTTACGTTAATGAAAATATTGAAAAATACATACAAGTATAATTATGGAAACAGTGAAAACTGCTTTTGGAATGTATTTTCTTTTTAAATTACTAAATATATAGTGTGCAGCCTCTTAGTAGTAATTGGTTTGGAAGAAATTACTACACTAAGAGAATGTTTTACATTTGTTTGGGAAAAACAAAGAGGCTGCATAGAACTTAGCCTTTGTTCGTTCAAAGAATTGCCAGTAATTCCACATATACTGGAAGTTCAGTCTGGCATAGTGTATTGGAGTGGGACAACCGCCGAAGTTCGTAGGAGATGAAATGTCAATATAATGAAAAGGCTTTTAGTCTGAGTGGAACCCTGGAGGTTCAGGTTGAATGAATTATTTTAATAACAGAACAAAATACCCATCTGGTGTGGGGGGGAGGGGGCAAAGGTGCAAAGACCAGCATTGGGAAAAGGTTGTGATGAAGAATCCTAAATTAAGGTTTCTAAGTGCTGGTATTTTTGGTGTGGTTTTGCAAACCAGTTATGAGCCGCTGTTCAGTGGTGAGCTATGCTATAGTAGCAGGCTAGCTTTTAGGACACTGCAACTATTGTCTGTTGGGGCCTGTTTCTTTAACTTTGCATAAAATATATTGGCTAGATTGAATTGCTACCAAAAAAAGACATTCTGATTCTTAATGAGAGTTTTGTAAAACTTTGCTTAATTTAAAATAGTGGTAATAAATTATTTTTTTTCTTGTACTTTCAGAGCGTCCCATACCCTTTGATCACATGATGTATGACCACCTACAGAAATGGGGTCCCCGCAGGGAAGAGGTGAAATTTTTTCTTCGGCATGAGGAGTCACCAACCGAAAGTAATGAACAGAGTAAGTACACTTATCCTGTAGTCTTGTTACCTAAACATGTTTAAAACATTTCTGAAGCCAGTTGGGTTATCAGTTCTTTCAGTGAACTTCAGTAGATACATGCAATACAACTTATACCAAAGCCATTTTGAACCTTCCTCAGAGGCACATGAATGTCCTCAAATTCCTTTCTCTAGAATAATTTCTACCAGTCTCTTGAGTAATATTTTTGTGGTAAGATCAGTTTCTGTTCTGCTTAATATTGATCCAAATATGTTGGTAGGTATGAGAGGCTTAATGCATTTTTTTTCTTGCTGAGAGAAAATCCCTACATTTTGAGAGGGTGAGATTGTTCTTTTTGACCTTCTGTTTTCTTTCAGTTACCCCAGAGAAAAGACTCAGTAAAACTACTTTATCTCTTGTAGAAACTAAAATCTAGTTTACAGACATCATTGGCAGAGGTGTCAGTGGCTGTACTTTCTCAGTTCTTCATGTAGGTATGTTTAATAGTGGTGATAATTTGCACACTGAAAAATGACTGGTCTGCTTGGTTCTACAGGAAGAAAAAAAAATATTAAGTGGGGCTCTCTTAAAAGACCAGAACAAAAAAAGAAGAATTTCAGTTTTCTGATCTAGCCAGTATAGACTGTACTTAATTTGAGAAGACTTTTGAGCCTGTGCACTACATACTTAATGGCTGTCAGACTCTCTGGAGGATAGGAAAGGTGTCTCAAAGTCAGATGTATATTTGCATGCGCAGATTATCCTTACTCATTCAACTAATCTGACTGCTTCTGACAACCAAGTTTCAAGTCTTGGCTGAGTCCTTACTGCTTTGAGCTGGGATTTCTTTTCGTGTTTCTAAGTGGTTCATGGTTGCTTTGAATGCCAGTAGTAGCAGACCAAATAATGTATGAAGGGTTTTTGTATTAGTCAGATACTTTAAATTTGTATTGCCCAAAAGATGAGTATTTTACAGAGTATGTCAAGAAATTTAAGGTACACCTGAAGCCATGGAGTTTCATTTACAAGGAAAATGTCACTTCTGAACCATGCATGCAAGGCTTTTTAATTAATCATTAACCTATTAATCGATCTGTAGATTAAATTTGTTTATAAGGCATCAGAAAAGCTTCCTCTACTATATTCATTTGTCATGTATTCAACCGAAACTACTGCTTCTTGTGGACACAGAAACACGAAACTTCAGTGGTCACACTCAGTACATTCCCTTTCGTGACATCATTGCCTAAACACAAGACAGAAAAGTAGAGCTGCATGCCTGTACTTCTAACAGATGTAGTCTGTGAAGTGAATACTTTATTACTCCTGACTCCACTGCATACAAAGAATAACCTAATGAGTTGGAAGTAGCAGAATAAAAATTCACAGGTAACAGATTTATATAGAGTTCATGAAAAGAACAGATTCAAGGGTGAAAATCATTTCTGTTGAAAGCTGAACTTTGCACTAAGAGTGACACTTTACTTTCAGGTGGACGTCAAGCACAAAATCAAAGAAATGGCATAAATATACCTGTGGAGAAACGTACAGAGAATGGGGTATGTAATAAATCCTCAAGGTTTTGGATCATATTCCACTGAAATATTTGGTATTTTTAAAAGTTTTGTTTTTCAAGACCTATTACAGTGGGAGTTGTTGGAAAATGTATAGATCTTGTTTGGTTTGGATTTTTTGTTTGTTTCTTTGATATAAAATTGAATGGCAGAATATGTTGGTTTTTTTTTTTCCAGACTACTGTAAATTTTCTGTCTAGAAAGAAATTTACCTTTGTGATGTGAGAAGCCCCAGGACTCTTATTAATTACTGCATTTTCTAATTAGTCTTCCTCTGTCTTATTCATCCTATGTGGAAAAACAAAACAAAACAAAAACCCAGCTATGTTATTCTTTCATGCAAGTATTGTCTGTCCAGACATCTTTTCTTGTTTGATTTGACTTACTGCTATTGATTCATGACATAGCCTGGTATGTTAAAACATGAGAATGTATCTGTGGATTGGGATGCTTTCAGTTGATGGTAGAAAAGGTTGCATGCACCTCAGAGACACCTCTTCGTACGTTTTTTATGCACTTAGTCCATTTCTATGTCTGGTTTTTTCGTTTTGGTTTTTTTTTTTTTCTTTAATAAAATATTACTATGTTTGATAGGACAAGTGGTAATGGGCTTACATTGAAAGCAGGAAGATTTAGATTAGACATCAGGAAGAAGTTCTTCCGAGAGAGGGTGGTGAGGCACTGGAACAGGTTGCCCAGAGAAGCTGTGGATGCCCCATCCCTGGAAGTGTTCAAGGCCAGGCTGGATGAGGCTTTGAGCAACCTGGTCTAGTGGAAGGTGTCCCTGCCCATGGCAGGGGGGGTGGAACTAGATGGTCTTTAAGGGCCCTTCCAACCCAAACCATTCTGTGATTCTATGAGAAGTTTCTAATTTAAAATACATATTACAGAAAATGGTGGTGGCATTCAGTGAACCTTGACTTGAACATTTTCTTTTTTACAAGTGAAAAGTAGTACATCTTTTTCAAAATTACCATGACTTAAAAACCTTCTACTCCTGAGCTGAACCTCACTTTACTTTCTTCTCTCTCTTTTCATCCTCAATACTAACGAGGGCTCTGCAGAGCATATTCAGCTCTTTGCTCAGGGCCATTCTGCTGCCTTCACTGAGGCACTATAGCTATAACTGACTATTTTAAACAATTTTAAATTTCAATAAAAATACTTGAGCTCACCAATTCATGGTTGTATTGTCTCTTAGGAAGCCTGAGAGTTTCTACATATGCATAGGGCTCTTCTTGGGTAAAATATTGCTTAAAAAGTTTAAAAGCAAACAAATTGGGTTTTCAAACTGAGATGTCTTAAAGAAATACAGAACTAAAATGTTAATAATTGTGCAAATTAAACAATTCTGTGTTTGTATATTGCTTTATAATTGGCATTTAAAATTCACTTGCACACACACACACACACTTAAATATGCAGCAACAAAGTTGTCCAGTCAGTTTGCAGCTCTTCACAGCTTGCTTTGTGAATGGCATGTCGGCTCAGTGGAAGGAATGTTTTTCCCTATTCAAAACAGTTAATCGTGTATTGCTTTCTGCGTTCCTTTTTCTGTAGAGAACACTAGCCGATATCCTCTGCTGCACGGCTCTGTTTATCCTGCTTCCATTGTCATATTGACAATGTAGTGAGATCATAGTGCTGTAATGTGCTAGGGGAATGTAACTCTTTCATGACCTCTTCTCATCTATTCCTCCATGTACATAAGTAGCACATAAACTAATTTTGAGACATAGTATCCTTGGAAATTAGGACTGGCATGTGCAGTATACATTACAATCTCACTTCTTGGCAACACTCAGGTTTGTGATAGCATGGCTTTGTATTTCATTCAGTTTGCTGTTAATTTTTATGGGTAAAGCTCAGATACGTTAACTTTATTAACACTGCTACCTGTGTGCCATTCAGTATATTTTTTTTTTTTTAAAAAAAACAATAGCTTGGCCACAAAATCAAAATTTATTAGGGAACTGATCACTTTAAGATGGGCTTTTACCAGGTTTAGGAAGTTACTAAAACACAAAAAAGACTAAAACCTGAAGGGGTTGTAGTACTGTAATTATGGTGGGTTTTATGCCAGAAATGGTACAAATTAGGTTTTGAAAGTGTATTAAATGAAGATATTATTGTTTTTTCAGTTGTACCAAGTTTTAAATCAGAGGGGGAGGGGGAAAAAGAGGTGGCTTCAGGATCAAGGGTTTAATCAGCTTACACTTACGTAATGCATTAGGCTTAATCATTGTTAGTGGCATACCGAACGTTAGACTAGCCCTAAAATTAATACAAACCAATGGAACACTGAAGACCACTCAAGTCTTACCAAATCTGCTGCATTCAGGTATATTTTTATTATGTGCACTGCTTTAATGATGAAATAATAGATTTTTTTACTTAATCTCTGGGTAGAGCTGAAAGTGTGACATGCATAGAAAACTTTAAGATGAATGTTTGCTTGTATGTTTGAATCAGTGTTCTTGGAAAAATAATGGGCAGTCTCTCTGGAGTTCAATTTGAGTAATTCCATTAATTGGTATTTTGTCATCAGCAGTAGGATTTTTTTTTTTTTGTCTTTGAAACTGTATGTTCTTGATCAGCAGTTGTTTAAATAATGGTTAGCTTAAAATCACATTATATAAATGCTTAAGTTTCATTAGATTATCTTCCAAATAAAGATTTAATGTTAAAAATAGGATAGGCTAGGTCTCTTCAACCAGTGAAACGAGCATTGTTGTGAGAAGAGAGCTTACCTGAGAGCCTTGAGTTCTTCATACAAAGTCTAAAGGAAAAACTGTGTGAGATTTTGTAAACTGGCTATTTCTCTTAGTCTGATGTGACCTTTCAGTGAAGTTTTGTTAACTTCCATGAAGGAAAGTTGTTATGCTGTAACTGGGACCTGGTCTCTTTCCACCTCTGCGTTCAGGTAAGTGGAAATAAGACTTACGTAACTCCTCCATACTGCCCTTTGCCAGGGAGATGGGACACACTGTTGAGACCCTTCTCTGAGAATAGCTGCCTCTTCATCCTCTTCCTTTTTTTTTACCTGTGTAACTGAGCCACTTTGGTTTAAACGCAAATTGTAACAAGGGAAATGCTCATTAAATATTGGCAAAAATGATTTCTCCATGAGAGTAACAGACAGTGGGACAGACTGCCCGGAGTCTGTGCAATTTCTAGCTAGCTGAGTAAAGCTCTGACCAATCTGAACTGCTCCGAGCAAGGGATGTTGAACCGGGTGACTTCCAGAGGCTCCTTTCTACCTAAATTATTCTTCGATTCTGTGATCAGTGACCATGAAACAGCGGTCATACAATGCTGGGTCTGTTTGCTTCCGGCTGTTTCAGCATGATCCAAGCTTCGTTCTGTAGAAGCAGCAGCGGTCTGAGCACAGTGGTACAGAGCAAATACAGCCGTAACCACTGGGGGTCAGTGGTAGGCAGCAGAGGGACTGGGAGCCGCCCGTCGTGGAGCAGCTACCAGTCATCAACGGGAAAAGTGGGTCAGAGAGGTACCTCAAGGAAGACCTTGAGAAGAAAGACAGACCTTGAGAAGGAAGACAGAGGACTGACCGGGTGAGAGTTGTCCAAATGAAAACGTAATCAGATAGCAAGAAACTTCTTGGACATGAGAAAACAAGAAAGCAGATGCAGCTGAGGAGGAAAAAAGGATGGGCTACAGGAACGTGATGGGAGTAAAATGTATTGGACTGAATAGAAGTAGAATAGTGTAACGAAGACAGTACTCGTTTGCTGTAGTTGCTTGGTGGTTCTACTTGGTAATTTACTTAGGGAGAATAAAATTTCAGTTTTTGGTCTCCTGAGAGACCTTTCTCTCTTTAACTTACTTTTGCTTTTTCTAGTATGAAATTTGCTCCCCCAGTTTAGAGAGACAAATATCAATAAGCTATTTTCTTGATGTTGACTGACACCATTGCTAAGAAATACAAAGTGGAATCTGATTTTATCTCTCATATTGGAACTCGTGTTAGCTTTAGTGTAAGAGGGACTCCTGTAGAGGAGGAAAACTTCACCATCATCCCAAACTGGAGAATCACACTCCTATAAATTTTCTTAGTCTTGAAGCTGCAACCAGTAGATAAGTTGAGCATTAAAATTTTGTGCTGATTAGACAACAGAACTGACCTTCACTATTACTGTTACAGTGGCTCAATTCAGGCCTTTAGTAAACATTTTACAGCAAGTAGTCCAACTGTTTCAGCTTCAGGAGACTCATACTTTCATTCTGGGGGATTCCTTGGGGAAGTTCCATTAACAGATAGGTTAAAACTTCTACATGTAAGTACATGCAAAGCAGGTTTTAATAGTACTGATTTAACATAGGAGAGCATGTAGTTGCTGACAGAGAGTGGATAGCCATCTGATGCAGTCAGTCTTTATAATGCATTCCATAGTGGCAGTGGTAAAGCTACACTACTTTTGAGTTCCTGTGTATGGCTTGTCAAATTTCAGACTTCAGAAAGATTTACAGGTGGTGCCAAAATCCTTGAGTAGAATTGTATGTTGTTCATTAGTGTTAATCATTTGGTCCATACAAGTGCAATTAGATAAAAAGGCATTAAACATCTAATATACGTTTTGTCATATATTTGTTATGATATGACAATTAAAACAAGTTAAATTTTTAACAGAAGTAGTAACCTTAGGAGAAGAGAAACAAATTATATGTACTTGCTTGAAATTTCTCTTTTGAAAGTTGAAGGATAAAGAGCTTAGAATGGAACAGGAGTTCTTCTTCAAGCCTAAGCTGCAAATTTAATTTAATATAAGCTTGTATTAAGTACTTTCTGTTTGGAACATTTAACAACGTACTTGGATGAGACTGCCATTCATATAAGACTTGTTTAAAATGAACAAGTAACTATGTCAGTCTTGGAAATCTAGATTCTTTCAGGGGTCTCATAGCAGAGTCTAGACAAATAATTCCATTAAAGGCTGACATAAAGAAATTGAAGCAAAAGGAATTCTGCCAGTTTGCAGATACTTTTTGTTTGTTTGTGGGTTTTTTGGTTTGTTTTCCTGAAGAAATTTTCTTGCAGGCTTCCTGGAACATTCTGACCATGTAAAAAAAATGGTAATTAAATAAGATCCAAGTTTTCCTAATTTTCTGCTGCAATTTTGTCTGTTGCTTTTGTTAAGGAGCCAAAAGAGATTGTATCTTCCATTTTTACAGTCAAAGGTGTCCCCTTGTTTAAGACATACATACCTAAAACAGTTTTTACCTGTCAGAGACAGGAGCCCTGCTGCTTCTACAGCAGCCTTCTGCACCGTCAGACTTGTAGCTCAAGCCCTGGCTCAGCTTAATGGAGTTTGGATTCTTCTCAGACTGATTCAGTTCTTCGTTAAGTCTCTCTGAAGCATTTTCCAGACAGCTGGCAGTATCTTGCTCTTCAAAGAATAGAAAAACTAATCCAACTAAAGGATTTAGGGGGGGGAAAAAGAAAAAAAGTAATTAGAAAAATACAGTCTAAAGCTAATTGTAATGCATACAAATAGCTTTTGAATTCTTGATGGACCAGAAATCCCAGTCTCTTCACGCCTCGGTAAAGGATAGTTATGTGGGATAACATCTCTACAAGACTAATTACTATGTGATCTCTTAGACAGGGCTTCTCCAAAACTGTAGGGAATTGGAATGGTCCTGACCTCATGCCTCGCTCTGAGGCCTCCTGTGAACTGTTTATGCAGATTCACATCATTCTTGGATGTGGAATTTCATGAACAGTGTTTTGACATGTCCTGTGCAATCTCAAATATATTTTAATCCGTAATGGGCGAAGTTACTAGACACTTAACATTCTATGAGAATAATTTGATAGGTTTCATCACACTTAGTCTGTGATCATTTTCCTGCTATAATTTTAATTATGATAGCATTAGTTTGATTAACACTAGCTCTTAATATCTGACTTCATTTGTTTTGAGGAGTCTAGAGACAGTTTGTCTAATTGGGAACAGGAAACACTCTTGGAACCCACTTGGAACATTGCGAAAGGACTGTTTTCCTCCACATATTCTCCATGTATTTATATAGTTTTTAATCTCTGTCACTCTAAATCCCAAATATCTATCTAGATGGGTATGGATATGAGAGATACAGTATACAGACTTCTAGTATCGCAGACACACACACACTCACTTGTAGTATACAGACTTTGTAGTTCTGCTGCTCTTCTGGGCATCAAAGATAGTTCTGCTCAACAAGTTAAGGGAACAGAGATGCGCTCTTCTAGTCCATAAGAGCAAACAGGTGGCTTCCCACTTTGCAGAGGAGGAAAGAATTAAACTGCATCATTTACTTAATCTACATCTTTAGTTCCCACTTGTACAGGTCTGACTTTGCTTTTCCTCAGGCACGGCTTTGCAGTTTTTCAGCAATATTTAGTTGCAGGTGTCCATGGAAGGAGGAGGATGAGAATTCCTGTCTGCTTGTTTGTTTAACCCCTAACTAAGGTACTTATTTCATATACTTGTTTTGTGACCATGGAGCGATGCAATCCGATCTTTTCCCTAGGTTTCTAACTAACTGGAGCATGTGGAGAATCGCCTCCAGTTGTCACTGCACATAGAGAACCCGAGTTGCTTGGGTCTGCTGTAAAGGTAGCATAGTTCAGAATAAATCAGTGCTTCAGCTGAGGTACAACATTATACACATTAGCTCATGAAGTAAACGTTACTTAAAGGATTCATTTGTTATTTTTCATGCAGTGTTGCTGTGCTTTCCCGGTCCTTACACAGGCACTGTAAACTTCAGTGCCAGTGTCACAGTTGGATCCTTTTGCAGTCATATTAATATCGTTTTTTGTTAAGCCAAATATTTTAATATTAAGTTGTTGTAAGGAAGATGGGACTTGTCCTGTACTTTGTTTCTGTAGTTCCTTACAGGAGACGGATTAGGAAATGCACTGTGTCAGTGCAGAGCTCTGAGAGCTTAACTGTGGAAGCTTGAGAGTTTAGACAGCTCCTCTGTCTCTCTGAGCAGCTTTCAGTTCTGAGCAGGAGACTTTTCTGGTACTTACAAGGTCTACTATTCCTTTTCAGGCCACCCTTAGAGTTTTCTTTTATGTAGCTGTGTCATTTAAAGATTAGTTTCCTCTCACCTTTTCCACAGTCTCTGTGGTTTTTCTTGTGCAGTATGGCTGTGGCCTCCTTTCTCTGACACACCTTTCCGTGTTCACTGACTTGGTTCATTAAGTTTCGTGTCCATCTAGCCTGTGGCCACTCTGCATACTTATTTCCCACCCGTATGTTTTTCCCAGGCAAGCAAACCTTTCCATTTCTCTATTGTCTCTGCAGCTGCCTCCAGATCCAATTGTTGTTAGGTTTGTTCCCCCTGCAGTCTTCCTCAGATCAAAGCAGAGAAAATGAAAGTCCCTCTGGCTAATTTAGGAGCAAGGGAGTTGAACTTGTTTTTCTTCTCTTATTCCTACTGGATGATCTTACTGTACAGCTCATACCTTTTCTTGCTTGCTCAAAATAAGCCTGTTCTTTATGCAGCCGGAATATTCACTGTATTATGCTTGGACATACAGTTCTTCAGTGTCCTTATGGAGACCCATTTGGCTGGATCTCTTGTGTAAGTGCACTGAATCATGCTTGAATTACTTTCTTGAAAGAACGAAGAGAGGGTGAACTTGCATGTCATACGTGAGTTTGATAAGGTAAATTACAGCTCTTTGGTTTTTTTATCTTCCACAATACCATAATTTTCAGATACATAAAAAATTATTAATGGGGTTGAATATTTTCTTTAATGTTTAATACTTAAAAATCCTTGTGTCTAGGTTTTGGCTTGCTGCAGTATTCTCTGACTTGCAGCTTCTCGATTTGTGCTATTACATGTTTTAGCTTTATTGCTGGCTCATATATTCATCTTACTGCATGCAAGATTTAAGAAAAAGCTGAAATACATAGGGAAAAGCCTATAGCAAACACTGGGAAGGTTATTTGCATAGAATTGTGGTATCTCTTCTGACTGTACTGTTTGCTTTTTATCTTTGGCAGTCTGTGTTAAAAAAAATGCTTTCTTAAATTTCATGTGGTAGGGATTTCTGTCACTTTAAACAGTAAAATTAAATACAAAAAGTAATGATTTTACTGATGGGTTTGGTATTCAGTTTTTGCACTGAGTTGGTTATAATGCAAAAATACAAATGGAACAAATATTTTATATGTTTTGAAAGCTAAACTGTCTGTATTCTTATATTTTCAGTTTAACTGTGAAAGAAGCATGTATTGCTCAACGTTTTCCATTGAATATGAAAAGTGCAATGAATCAAGCTGATTGTAGTTGACAGCTGGCTTGATCTTGCCGTGATTAGGTCTTTTACTGCTGGCGAAATCCACTAGCCCTTTCCGTTAGCTGATTGTTGATGAATGCAGACAGACAGACTTTCATATTGATAGAAGAATCTGGGGAACCCTTTATTTCACAATAAGATTAAAAATATCCTACCTCCTATTGATTGCACTGAGCCAAAGAGCCATGCAGGAGCTCCTAAGGTGTGTACAGTTGTTGATTTGTCTTGTTCACAGCAAACAGTTAAACAATTAGTGTAGGCAGAATATAACCGAAATATGGAGTTGAAGTGTGTTGAAGCAAGGCGAGTGTTTACAGCTGATGGGCAGTGCTGCAAAATAAAGATGTGCTCTCTTACAATTACATGGGAAAATAGTCAACAGGTAATCAATTACTTTTAAAAATTTGTTAGTTTTGCACTTTGGTGGATGTGTTAAGAGCTGTATAGGTTTTGCACTTTAAATGATTGTGGGTTTCGTTGTCATATGACAGGAATGCAGACCACTTTAGATTTTGTAACTACTACTATGAATTGAAATTCTTAGTTAATCAGGTTTTGTTAGATGCATTTGCTAGCATTTGTAAGTTTTAAGACCTTATCAGAAGCTCATTACTTCAAAATGTCACGGTCAACTTTTGCTTGTAACAACTTAGATTTTATGAGAATTGCAAGTCCTGTGCTGAGTTTTACAACATATCTTTCAATAACAGGATACTTATTTTTAGTACTTCTGTGTTTTGGAAATGTTTTATTATCCTGTTCTCATGCAGACAATATTACATCACCACAGAAAAACTTCATATTGAAACAATTACTTAAGGGAAAAGGAAACGCACATTTGAGGCTAAACATGTTATTCAGGCTAATAAGTGCATCTTAGGCTAGCTAAGTCTGGCTATCAGAATAAGATTTTGCTATTATACAAGACCCAGAAAAATACAGGTCCAAGATTTTTTTTTTTAAAGGAACTTGGACGGGATGTTTTCCACATGTATTGTAACATGTCTATTACTCAAAATTACTCTGGGTATAAGGATTGCTGTTGTAAACAGGACTGAAGTTTGCACAACTGATCTGTTGTTTCTATAAGAATGCGTAATTTCTTCTAAGGTAATTTACTTTTGTTAGGAGAATGAGGTTGACGTTTTGATTCAAATCAGCTACTGGGTGTTTTAGCCCACACCAAAATTAATATAAACATGCTTAAGATTTCTGTGGCTGTTCAGTGTCTGCAAGGACAAGGAAGAAAGTCATATTAAATAAACAAGTTCCAGATACGACTTTCCTATATTGTAGCAGTGATTTATAAGCAGTTTATTTCACATGTAGCAGATGTTCAATATATGCTTAAATCCATTTCTAATTTTAAAAATCTATTTTAACATTGTTTTGATTTTTTTAAGTTTTGCCTTTTCTTAGCTGTTCTGTGCAAAATAGAGGACAGTCTCACTTGTGAGATTTCTAAGAACCCAATAAGGGAAAACAGAAAATCTGGAGTCTGTCACTTATGCTGAATAGACTTTAAACATTTTATTATATAGAGTGATGTATTAGCATCGGCAGTTTGGAGGAATTGCTAACAAGGTATTGTAGTTTATGAGAGATGGTACAATTTTATCAAGTAGAGATAATATGAGATGTTTCAGTAAGTTGTGATACAGCTGAAGCACATTTATTCTAAGAAAGAGTTACTGTATTTGCACAAATAAACCAACACTTTCATTATAAATTTCTGAGTAAAGTTACCAGATTCTGTTTGTAATACTAATTTAAAGATTATTTGATTATCAGGAGATAGCACAGACAATGTATATTTTCCCTCAATTCCCAGTATTCTGGCTGCCTTTTTCTGGGGTTAATTAGCTTGTTCATTGCTATTAAGCTAAATTTAAAATGGATTTCTGCTATTGGCATACTTCTGACCCAATTAAAAAAAGTGTAAAGCAGAGCTGTGGATGAAGCCATTAAACTGGAAATTGTGTCATCCATGTCAAGATCAGCAAAACCTCTTACTTTAGTTTAAATAAACCCAGATATTTTCCTTTGTCTTTTTATAGTCTTATATATGAGTTTTCACACAACATTTTCAAGTTGTTTTTGTTGTGCATGGCACTGGGATCAGGTTTTATGGAAAATGTGGTCGAAAACTCTGAAATTAGGTGATATGTAGGGTTAATATGTTTCAGACATGTGAGTAAGTAAGAATTAATAATCTTCAGTACATGCTCTATCCTGTGTTGTCAGCTCATGGTCCTCAGGTAGCACAAGGAGGGCACATACATTTCTTACAAGACCTATTTGATACAGAACTGGTATAATGAACTCCCATACCTTCCATCTGTTTTCCCCATCACTGCTGTTGTGCTGAGGGCAAGTACCCAAAGTGTGTGCTGGCTATTCTTAACCAGCAACCTTTAGAGCTTTGTTGCCATCTGGGCTAGTTAGAGCATCCCCTAAACTCTAACTTTGAATGAGGCTTAAGGCAGGAAAGTGTGAGTGATGGGTTTCTGCTGCTCATGTCCCAGTTCACTTGGGAGAATTAGGACATCTTTTGCTAGATTCAGCAGGCAAAGAAAGCTGTTCTTTCTTTCCTGCTCTGGCGGTTTGGTAGGTGTGCAGTCACAGCTGTCGCCCTTCCTTAGCTGTCAGTGTGGCAGAGGAGGAAATTGCAGGGATAACCCACTGTGGTGAGACCTCCTGGGTTTCAGGAGGCTGAGAATTGTCAGAGCCCTGATCCCAGTCTAAAATTCACTGGCTGGGGAGTGCTCTGACCTACCCCTGTTTGTTTCATGGTTGTCAGTCTGCTTTGTTGTGGGAAAATGCTTGTTCATATAATATGCTTCATTTGTCCACATACTTGAATACCTAGTCCCAGGCCTGTCAGTTCAGCGTTTGACATGTAACTATCTAGATTTCTGGGGTTTTGACAGCTCTACAAAGGTAAATTTTTAGTCTGGAGGTAAGTTTCATATTCCCTCATTTTCCCTAGAAAGGAACAGCAGCTTAAAACTGCTATAGATTATGGAAACCATGTGTCTTTTAGTACGTGCAATGAAACCAAAATATTTACTTTGTGTTTCCATGTAGGTATTTTAAGTCTCAGGAGCGACTTGCAGTACCTTTTTGGCCTTTGCTGTCCTCCCCTATTAGGCTGATGAAGATGATGTGTTTTCTTTTTGCCATGGCAGAGTTGCGTGCTTCGTTGAGGACTCCCATGTGGAGGAGTAAATTCTTTAAATCATGGCCCCAAAGGAGTTGTTTTCTTCGATCCCTCTCCCCCTCTCTCTCCCCCCTCCTCTAATTCAGTACTGATGGTGTCCTCCTCCTGTGTTCTTTGGGCGGGTTGTGCTTTTGTTCCTGTGGTGGGTGTGTGCCCCGTTGTCTCTAGCCTTTGATATGCTAGTGTTTTTTCAACCCTGGTAAAGAGTTTTTTCTTTTTTTTTTTTTTTTTTTTTTCCCACCTTTATTCTGGCTGAAGATATGGTTACCTTTAGCATCACAGATGTTTTTGGGAGGGGAGGTACGGAGGACTTTAGAGAAGGTTTGCCTTTTTTTTTGAAGCTAAAATGGCCATTTAGCTAAAACATTCCTGATGTGTACTACGGTTTTAGAGTGGCAGCCTATGTCAAGAACAAGCAGCATAGCCAGGTTGCGGGTGGGATATATGCTGCATTATCTTCAGTAGCTGCTCTGTATTGGCCTGTCAGTAAATTAATAGGTCATTGAAAGTAATGGGACACAAGCAGAAAACCTTTCTGGGTAGTCTGTTCGGCCAGGGTCAGAACCAGCCGTTCTGGGTTCCAGGGCAGAAGCCAAGAGGCAGACTTTCTCACCTGCCTGCGTGCTGGTTGACTGCATTTTATCTAGGATGTGTTGAACCTTGGCAGTTGGTGGTTGAACCTCCGAATCATCTCTGCCTGTGACGAGAGGGAAGGGTGGACCCAAGTCCTTAAAGAGAAGTAGTAAATGAGGAATTAAGGATAGCGGTGATGGAGGTGAGTGATAGGAAAAAGACTAAAAAACATGTGAGAGAGACTTCACTGAACATGATTCATACATGCATAGGAGAAGGTGGAGCTTGGCTAGTTTCAGGAGGCTTGAGGTGCCTGAGCCCTACACTTCCTAGTGCAGGGCATTGGGAAGGGAGCTGAAGGATTGTGTGGGAGCTGGGTGTGAACACCTATCTTAAAAAGAGGGAAGGAATAGATAAGGGAAGTTAATGACATGGTGGCTCTTGCAAACCTAGAAAAAGATCCGAAGAGATAACGTGCAGGAAATGATTGGTAAATTCCTGTACTGCTCTGGTTTTCATTTTCAATTAATTGGTTACATTATGCTTTACACGGGCTGTTTGAGCAGCTGGGCGTTGCCAAGCCTCAACATGAGGTTGCCAGTCATTAGGGTGGCCTGTAAAGTTTTTGAATATTTGTGTTGCTTTGAAGGTCTTATTTCTGGAATCGGTGTGGGTTTGCTATAGGTTTCATTGTTGTTTTCAAAGTAACCTTCTGTTCTTACTAGTGCAGACTTACAACCCGATCCAAAATAAGTGTCTTCGTGGCTTAGACATGGAGGCAAAGAAATGCATAAAACCAAACCACATCCTAATTATCATCTTTTAAAATATAATCTATTTCAAAAGGTCAGTCTCGTGGGGTTTTCATTTTAATGTTGACATAATTAGATTCCTCTCAAAAGATAGTTTTTGATGGGAGTAAAGGCAAAAAACCACTGGAATCTGTCCTTATTGTTTAGATGTCTTGACTACAATACATTCTGCTTGACGAAGAAATATTTTGAGTTCAGGTGAAATTTTTCATTTATTATTGTGGGTTGCCAATGAGTAAGGAATTTCATAATAACTCAGAAGCATGTAGACTGAGGAGTTTGATGGTAGGCAGAACAGCATAGTGTGAGGGTAGAAAGGAAGGAAGGAGGAACAAGAAAATGAATTTTCAGAGTGACAAGACTAATGTGTAGAATAAAATATTAAAGGAGGTTCCTTGTCTAAATTAAATGCCTAAGGTATGACTTGTTTTGAGGTAGCTTGTAAACTGGTTCCCAAACTATTTAATTATTACTGTACCATTCATCTTGCCTGCCTCAAAAATATTAATCATTAAATGGTAAAATACTAGTCTGTAGTGGTAGGGTAACGTCAGAAGCGGAAACTGCAGTTCGTAACAAATTCAGTCTCTCATCATGACCTTGATTTTGTTTAGCACTCAATTTAAATCTTTTTTTTTTTTAAGATTCTTGTCGATGTTAAGAAATTGGGAATATAGGTGTTAAGTATTCTCATCTGTATGAGACATACATAATACTTCCTTAGTGCCTAGTAATGCAGTGTTTGCTCTATAGCATTTTATTTAGGAGTTCATCTTGCGGTGTAAATGCTTCTGTGAATCAATGAAAAGAAATTTACAATTCAGCAAAACTGTCTGCTTTGATGTATCACCTTACAGCAAATGAATCTCTGGAATCTGGAGGAGTAGGTATTTGTAGTGGCTTTTTAGTACCGCCTTCAGAAGGCAGTTCTACAGGAGGCAGGTTTCTCTGGCTGCAGGAGAAAGGAGGAGGTCTGGACCTTAAATGTGATAGGCTCGGGTTTGTTATGAGAGTTGAGTGACTTCATGGACAAAATTAATAACTACTATGAACAGCACAAACTCCAGAATCTGAGAAACCAACAACCTCATTAAAGAACTGAGAAAATGCAGCGCTGTCTTTGTCTTGCTTAACCTGAGGTTCGGAAGAAGGACAGAGACTTGACTTTCCTCGGTGGTACCTACAGCTTATTACAAGCAGACTCAACTAACACGAAATGCTCTAACTGAATTGATTCAGCTGCATCTTGGCAAGAGAAAGATTCGGTGTTTTTCATACGGTTTCATGAATGATGCTGTCCTGTTTTGGAGACCTGAAATAAGCAACAGTCTGTTTGAAAATAATTGATTTGATGTCAGAGAGGAATTGTGCTTGATCTGGTCACTGCTTTTGCCATGTGGATGAAAAAGAACAAACTGCGAGTGAAGTTACAGGTTTAAAACTTTGTTTCATCAGCTGCCTCTTCTTTCCTAAGTATAGTGTAGTTACTTTAAGTGAAAGGGGAACTTACTGGTGTTCAGGGAGGTAAATGTTAAAAGATTTCTCATAGAGCATTTATATTTAAATGGTTAATTATCACTGTTTCCCATGTTGTTGTGCTTCGCCATGTACAAAAGGTTTTTAGACATTACACCTTCTAAATGTAACGTTTTACAATAGTTATAGCTTCTTCAAGGAGCAGCTAATATTTGCATTCATCTTATAATTAATCTTCTATACTCTACATAATGCAAAATAATGCAGTTCTTTTTCCAGGCATTATAAGGTACACTTTCAAATATGCTTATTTAAAGCAGTAAAAGTTCTGAGCTTTTGGATCAGACTGTTTTTATTTTGTTTCTGGTGCTTTTACAACCAGTTTCTTATTGTCATTGTGCATTCTAGGTTACATACTTAATTTAGAAAATCTGCGATTTTCACTCAGTGAAATTTTTTTTGTTTGTTGCTTGTTTGTTTGTGGTAGATTTTTTAGTTGGGGTTTTGTTCATTTGTTTGTTTGGGTTTTTTTACCTTGAAGTATGCACAGCCATACCACTTGTTGCATCTTGGATATATTTTTGACAAGATTTCTTAGCAGAATAAAACATCTCTTTCTTGGACAGCGTTACACTGAAATTTACTGATGGAAAGAGAATGAGCTGTTAGTGCTGTTAACTTAAACTGACGATCAAAGCAGAAAGGAGGGAAGCCTTGGGAAGACTTTGCATGGTCTGATTAGAGTTGTAGATTTTTGAAACAGAGCGTATGTGTGTTGAGAAAATAATTCACACACGTGCCAAGTCTTTTTACTTTTACCACCAGTGATCCAGAGGGAACCCTCCAAGCCTTTTAAGAATTACCTACAGAATCCAGCAGAAGCAGATATAGACGTTTAGGTTTTTCTGGCAGAAGGACATGCCAGAGGAAGTCAGCAGAGCCTGAACATGTTCTGGGAGCAGCATCTGGTTTCTCTGTGTTATTTTCTTGTGTCCACTGAGCACATTTTGGTTTGTGGGTGGCACTTGGAAAAGCTTCCTTACTTTCTTACCCAATTAATGCCTTTCAGTCTGTACTTAATAATAAGATGTCTCTCTGACTTGTATGCACTTGTGGCCAACAGCTAATAAGTTATTTGGCCTTAAAGAATACCGTGAAGTACTCTTGTCTGTCGTAAGTCATACTAATAAAAAAAGCACACGCTACTAAGTTCAATCTTTTTTTTAATTAGTGTATTCACTAACAAAGTGTTGAAATAGAGAATTAGTGTTTTGGGTGGATTTTGCCTTTTATTCTAGTTCCACTATTTTATATAGCTATAACTGTAAATAAATATATAGACTTTTTTTTTTAACTAACTTCTCTACCATAAATAGTTTTCATTATGGTTGACTAGTAAGAGGAGTTTCAGCTGTTGTATCAAGTAAGAATTATCCTTTCGCTCCATGATCTGTTCAGTAGGAAGCATTCAAAAGGGGACAATAAATTTGTCTAAAAATTTTAGTCTTAAATGTCTGTATTATACATCAAAAGTGCAGCAACTTTAGAAGTTAGTTTTCCCAATCTGGCTTATTTTAATGATGGGCCTTGAGGTGTGTATCTTACCTGAATAATTGTGTGCAGAGACATGAAATATTAATTGGAGTTCGAGGTGGGGGGGCGAGAAATCGGTTATTTTATAACAAATATTATTTTCCTTTCCTGACTGAAGCCTAAAGAAACAGTTCTGTATTATGCATTGATTGGAGAACTGACACCTAATTAGGAATTTGATGTAGGAATATGAAACAGGCTATTCACAGTGACTGAGTTACTTCGGTATCAACAAGATGTTAGCGGAGAATTTTACTTTATTCTTAGAATGAAGTACAAGTGTTGCAGGGGACACGCTGTCAGACAGGATCACTGCAGAACTGCTTTGGAAGTCAGCAGTCTGGGCCCAGAAAAGCAAAGCAGCTATGTCTGCTTTCCTCTGGGATCAGGTTTGATCGCATCCACAATCTGATGCTTGACTGATTGGGGTGGGGAGGTGTTTGGTTTGGGGGTTGGTTTTTTGTGTGTGTCTGTAAAACGTTCAGACCTCGTTCAATTTTGTAAGCATTAATTTGAAACAGAATTTTATTTATCAATATATCCAGAACATTTAATTATCTTTTCTTTTTCAGCAGTATTGACTATATTTGGGATAGGAAATGATGTAATTTTAATTTGTTCTACTGCTAGTGTGGTCATTTGGTTTGGTAAAAATACTACATTGTTTATTTAATTATTACAGTGTAGTAATCCACCTTCTACATTGATCCAATAAATTGACAGAATTACACTTAAATACCTTGAAACAGATGTTGGGCCATTCTGGACTTTGCAGCATAATTTTTCTAAGGCTGGTATTCTCTTTCTGTGCAAATTCTGAGGTTGTGGGTTCTGGTTTTCTGAGTCACAAAGCAGGTATTGGGCAAAGTGTCAGCCTCTGGAATTTGTCTTGCTACATGGCACTGGTTCCTATGATTACATAGTAAAAAATGTGATTTAAGTAATTAAATGTGTAGATTAAATTATATTTGTTGATAGAACTATGAATATACTGAAACAATGCATTAATTTAAAAACACACAATACTTAGTCACACAGGGTCAGAGCATCATATAAATTTAAATAATCTTCAGCAGTTGCCTCTCTACCCCAGTTCTGTAAATTATCTGTTAGTTTTGGAATGTAAAAGCCCCACTAATATCTTGTCTTTTAATTCAAAGTTTGCTCAGTAATAGCCACTTACTTATCCAAAGGGATCAAGTTAACTTTGCTTCACTTTGTACTGGCTGTTTTTCACTGATTCTTACTTTAAATGCTCCAATCTGCTAGGAAATTTCACCGTCTTCGGATGTGAGCTTAGCGACAGCCTTTATCTAAGGGTTTTCCTGTGGCCTTGTCCTGTGCTAGGTAAATAATGCCAATTGCCAGCTGAGGCTGCCGAGCCAGTTACACTGAAAGTGTTAGGAAAGGAAAGAAGCTTCAGATTCCAATTACTGCTTAAAATACCCTGCAGTTAAAATTACTGTTTAAAATAGCCTGTGTTAAAAAACATTGCATGCGTGTTATCACATGTGGCATACCAGCGCTGTGTACCAGTTCTGCAGAACGTGGTCGCGGAGCAGTGTTAAATGAAGTATTGAGGGCTTTTTAAAATCTCATTTGTTTTGTCTCTCTGGTGTTTTCCTTCCATCAGCTTTTCCCCCGTTTGCTTTTTCTGTCCCCAGTATGTGCATGGTCTGTGTCCTTTCTTTCTGCACTGAGGTTCCTTACTCTTCCATAAGTATCTATCGTTGTTATTCCCCTTGAGGACTGGGGAAGAGGCTTTAGCCTTCCTCTGGGAGCAGGGATTTAGCTTCTCCAGTCAGAACACTTCATCCACGTCAACGCATTCATGTAACGTTTTGTGTTCTGCAGGTTGGAAATCCACGTGTTGAGCTCACTCTTTCTGAACTTCAAGATATGGCTGCCCGACAACAGCAGCAGATTGAAAATCAACAGCAAATGTTGGTTGCGAAGGTAATAATTATATACAGATCATAATAAACTCAAATTTCCTTCAGCGTATACAAATATGTTTCATGGATACAGAAAAACAGGCTAATTCATTCTAGATAATCTCAGGAAAGAGTTTGAGAAATCCATTGTTTTGCCAAGTTAATCTGGGTAATACCCAACATTTCAGTGTAAAAGATACTACAGCAACCTATGTCAAGCCAAGTGATGTGTCTTTATAAAAATGCTGCTGGGTTTTGTTTGTCTCTCTTGAGAGGCCCACTGCATGATCTGTGATAGACCATGCTTGACTCTGCTCTCCTTTAGAAGCTCGTTCACTCCGGTATAGTCACAGTGATGTGAGATGAGAATCTGCCCACTTCGTATATATTCATGTATTACATTTCCAAAGTCTCTGAGATATAAGTAACCAAGTAGGTTTTCAAAATGTGGAGTGGGTTTGGTGTTTTTGACATTGCTGTAGGTGTTGTAACGTACAGTATGCTTTGGATGCTTGGAGTACCTAGGAATCAACCTATCAATTCTGTTGTTCTCTTAATGGAAATAATGGAGAAAAATAAATAAAAAAAAAACCTTTCCTTGTGTGCCCAGAGGAAGGACTGTAATTTAGAACTGGAACGTTATCTTACAGTAAAATGGTGCATTGGACAGATTTTGTGGTTTTTGGAAAGCTGGATATAACAGCATTGGAAGTGCATTTTGCAACAGCAGGAGAAGTGTTAATAGCAGCAGAAAGCAAATGCCAGAGGATCCTTCACAGATCTGTTTGAATGAGTGTTCAGGCTAGGCTTGTGTTTGCACATGCATGTAAGTGTGGTATTTGGTCTAAAAGAATCTCTGCTCTAAAACAGAGTCATTCAATTAATGTTAAGAGTTTTTCTGGGAGAACTGATACATATTTTAACTAGATACAGTTTTTTCTGATTTCTAGAAATAAAACAAACCCACTGATCATAGTGATGGGATTTTCTAAGTTAGTTGGGTTTTTTAAAGCAAATGGGTAACCGGTACTTATTGTCTAAAACCTCATTTTGTCAGGAGCAACGTTTGCGTTATCTGAAGCAGCAAGAACGTCGTCAGCAGCAGTCTGTTTCTGAGAGTGAAAAGCTTCAAAAACTTAAAGAACGTGTTGAAACCCAGGAGACAAAGCTGAAAAAAATCCGTGCCATGAGAGGACAAGTGGACTACAGCAAGATCATGAATGGCAATCTGTGTAAGTGGAATTTTAAAGTAAATTCAATTTATTTTACTATTCACTGCATGACTAGCAAATAAATAAGCAAGATTTAAGATAGAATGGTTTTTATCTTACAGAGGATTCTGTATTTCTAGAAATTTTGTGCATGACGTAGCTTTTCCCTTGTTCTATACAGTCAGTCAGAATATTTATAACTATTAGGATATACTATGACTGTTAGCAAATTCCCAACACATAAATATTTTATATGTGTATGCATAGACTAGGTTTAAAACTAGTGTGTTGTGTTTATAGATACCTGTAGAATTAAAAAATTAACAACTTCTGCTTTACTTACTATTTTTTGTTATTTTTATCTTGTTAATTTTAGCAACTGAAATTGAGCATATAAGTGCCATGTTCCAGGAGAAGCAGCAGGAGCTACAGGCTGCAGTGTTAAAAGTGGATCAGCTTACTCAGCAACTGGAGGATTTAAGGAAAGGGAAACTGAATGGCTTTCAGTCTTACAACGGACAGATGACGGGACCTGCAGCACTAGAATTAAAAAAGTTGTATCAAGAGCTACAGGTAAGTAATGGAGACATGCTGTTTGGATGATAGCTGTAGATTTTAAAAAGCTCTGTGATGCTCTTAGGGGTGGCCACATGGTTCAGTGTGTGGTTCAATTCTTATAAAGTTGGTGGAGTGGAATGCTGTTAATGTGTGATGTAGTTAGCATATACCCCTCTGCAAAACAGAATTTCATTAGCTTTAAAAACTATTTTTATTGTTGTTCATAACTCATAGTAATACAAAGCGTGCAAGTGTCCTGAAGGGCATTTCTCAGCCCCTGGTACTGCAGTACTGTGAAATACTGAATATGGACATCTCAAGTGTAGTGCTCACAAGGGTCATTCAATGTTCCATTTAAACTGACGTTTTGTCCTGTTGTTATGTTTAGAAGTTATGGAATACTTAATTGTGTGCCAGTGTGGCAGGATTTGAGGGTTTTTTATTTTTTCATGTACTTTATTGTGATCAAGGCAACACCTCTAATATATATTTAATATGTCAAAATTATTTAAAATTTCAAGTTTAATCTCACTTATTTCTTTATATGAGCAAATGCAACGTACAGATTAATCCATCACATGAATTCATGTTTCCGTGACTTAAGGATAAAGATCTCTTCTCCCTCTTTTTCCCTTTTCCCTGCTGATAACAAGGCTTACAGAATCGTAGAGTGGTTTGGAAGTGACCTTTAAAGGTCATCTAGTCCAACCCCACCCTGCAACAAGCAGGGACATCTTCCACCTGATCAAGTATCTTTCGAGTATTTGTAAGTGTAAAGATGCTCAGTAGATTAAGATTTTGCTCTTGTGCTTCACAGTGATCCCAGACATGTTAATCAAGACTTAAATTTGCCTCAGTTTTTTTCTGTATGTAACATTACCGTGAAAATTGGAACACTGAGACAATACAGTCAGAGTTATTGAAGATATGAGCAAATGCCAGAGGGAAAGCAAGAGAAATAATTATAAAGAGTGTCATGGTTGATTTAAACCATGAAGGCAGTCCGTCCCCTCATCTTACTGGAAACCTGCTGTGAAGGTTTCAGTTTAATTCCCATGTAGAGGAAAACCAGTGCCCAGTCCCTGCACCCCCCATCCAGACATCAAGAAGTATATCATGTGGAACTGAAAACAGAATCAATAGCATGATTTCTGTTACAAGTTTTACATCACTTAATTTTCATGATATTCAAACTGTTTTGGTGGTTAAACGTAACTTTTAACAAACATTTTCTGTGACAGTTTGTCACTGTGTGATTCAGTTCTGCAATGTCTTTATGCCTAATTCTTCAACCCATTTGCTATAAATGGGTTGCAGTCTATCTGTATTTAATAGGTATCCACTACTTTATTAGGACATTCTTTTGCTGCTTTCTTTCAAGGGTTGTTCATGGTTGCAAATGCTTACTTGAGAGGCTGTGTGGAAGTGTAACATTAGAGACATCAGAACGCAGCCGAATCAAGTCGCTTTGGGTTTTTTAACACTGTTAAAAAACAACTTGACAACAGACAAAATGAAGTAACTGTCCTAACAAGGGCCTTTTCTTTTTTAGATCCGTAACAGGCTTAACCAGGAGCAGAACTCCAAGCTTCAGCAGCAGAAAGAACTCTTAAACAAACGTAATATGGAGGTGGCTATGATGGACAAGAGAATCAGTGAGCTGCGTGAACGACTTTACAAGAAAAAAGTTGAGGCACGTCAAAAAGAAAACATTCCTGTAAGATAAACTGTTAAAAGGGCCACGTTTTAGTTTATCAAGAGCCTATAAAAGCTACATAGAGTCTCACTTTTTCCCAGCTGAGTGGGAAAATACAATTACATCTAAAAAACCTATTTGAAAAGTGGCAGGCTTCTTAAAACTATTTTAAGGTTTTGCATAGATATCAGAAAACTGTTAGAGAGAATGTGTTTCCTTTTTATTTTTTCCTTTATGGCAGAGACCATACTGTATTAAAAACTACCGTAGTTTATATTTCTGGGAAGGAAAGTGTGATTATAGGCTGTTTTTCAAAATGTGAAAGCTCAAAAAGTTTGGGTTTTATAAAATATTGATCTTCTGGCATGGAAAATTGATAAGAATATAGATGGTCTGATAAAGTTAGTCTTAATAGTTGTCTGGAATTTTGAAAATCAGCTGCACAGTAGAGCATTTGTCTAAGGATTATAGGGATTAGTTCTGGATTCCCATTTGTATTCCTAGCTGGAAATATTCTTTTAAAAAATCCAAAACATATATTTGATCAGTTAAGAACTCATTTTAGTCCATTTGCCTAACAAAAGCACAGTGAAAGAGACCTTATACGGATTAATTTCTACAAGTTTCTACAAGTTTCTACAAGAAATTTATGTGCTATGGCTGAGGAATTTAATTTTTGAGGTGTTGATGCTAGGAAGTACAAATTTTATTCCCTACTGTTTTGTTGTTGTTGGTAGAACCATGCAGTATGGCAACTTAATTATTAAGGATTCTTAGCAACAGTGCAAGGTTCTAGGTAATGAAATCTAGATCTCCTATTCATGCACAAATACCTAGGTTAAATGGAAGTTCACATTTCAATGTGTCTGATGTTTTTTTAGTTGAATCGTATTAATGGAACTTCATCACCCCAGTCATCCTTGAGTGCTTCGGGAAGGGTGGCAGCAGTAGGACCTTACATCCAAGTTCCGAGTGCTGGCACTTACACTGTACCAGTAGATCCAGTTAAACCACAGTCTCTCACGATTGCTTCTAGCTCAACGCATGGAAGATCAAAGTCTGGTAAGCACTGAAGTGTGTTTATTAAGACACATGTTTTGAAAAGGCGTAATCTCTGGAGACCCAGTGCTGGCATAATCTCTGTAGTGGAAGGGGCAGGTTTTAGATGTATTGATACTGTTCTGTGAAGTGGACATTAGTCATTTGATATGAAGCATTTTTGCTTCTTTTCATGAATTTCTCTTAGGGGACTGAGTGTTCTCCTAGAAATTTTACTATCTGGTACACTGTTAAAAGGAGCACATATTCCTTCACAGATTCTGTTCTGTCTTTAATCGCTTTTCAGTTACGTTCTGTTCTGAATATAATAATGAAATCAACTTTGCAGCAAACTGTATTATAAACAACTATTTACGGTATGTTGCTTTTGGTCAAGTAAGTCAAAGCTTGTCAACAAGTAAAAATAATATCGCTTCTGCAAAAGAGACTACATGGGAAAATAGTATAGAACTGTGGGAGGGTTTTGCTCCAACTGTGGTATGAGAATTTGTAGTGCTTGAAGCATTCCTGAAATGGAATAACCCTAGCTTTCATGCTCTTTACTTGTTTCTACCTTCATTAGTGAAGGAGTTGCCCCTTCAGAGTATTCCCCAGAACTTGATGTCCCAAATTGGCTCCCATGTCTCCCATAATTAATAATACCATCTACACTGGAAAATAGCTGGTTTTTTTAAATTTACTTTGGAAGCTGAAGGAAGTAGGTCATGACATTTGTGCCTCAAGTTCTCATTCTGGCAAAGCTCACCTCTGCTCGCACCGTAATGAAATCGGAATTCTGAAGAAATGGGTAGCTAGGAAAAGATGCATAATACAAATAAAAATGCACGATCCCCTGGGTCTGCCCACAGGATGTAGCTTACCTGGTCCCAGGAGAGATCTAAAAATGATAAGCAGTGACCATTGGAGCAAAGGTTCTGCAGTATTCTCGTATGTTCCAGTACTTAAAACTGAATATGCCAGCAAAGCTTGCAGCATGCTTCCATATGGAGAGGAAGAGATGGAGGGAAGACAGTATTAACATCTCTGTAGGAAAGAATTGCACGAATGCTCCCCAAAAAGTCCCCATGGTCAGGAGGTGAAACTATCCAAAGAGAACTTAAAAAAAGACCCAGTCTTTTCCATTGGTAATAGTGATTTAACAATACCTTTAGTTCAGTTCAAAGCTGGACAAACCCCATCACTGTGGTTTTATGGAAAAGCCTTAAGAATATGGAATGACTGAATTGCAGGGTGAGCTGACAGATTTCCAACAGTTTTGTCTTCAGACATATGGATTCCTCTTCGACATATGGGCAGTGGCAGCTCATAACTTTAAAGTTCACCAACCAGAAGTAATTCACTGTTTTGTAAATACCACCCTGGGGAGCTATATGCACCCGCTCCTAGATCTACCTCCGGAGGTTACAGGATCTCTGAATGCTAACTTCTTGATTTTATGAAAGTAATTATTCTACCTTAGGCCTGACTTGTGTTTATTACTCTGACTGTATTCGGATAAAGTCCTGTAAGATAGATTTATGTAGGCAGAAGCTCATATACTCCCAGGAAGAAAAGAAGTTGATAATTTTTTTTCAACTGTCGTGCTTTTATTTCTCATTATCTGAGTGTTCCTGTTCTAATTCCTCCATTGTCATTGTTACAATTTTTCCACCACTTTTTTTTTTTTTTTTCCTTCTTTCTTTTTCTGTGTAACTGGATCTGCCTTGGTGTGTCCGGTAGAGACAGACTGTGGGTGTGTGAAAAAATCTCCAGACACCTGGAAGGTTTCTGATTTAGACATAATAGTGGATCCTATTCTGTTACCTCCCACTTCTCTTCAGTCTGCTGTTCACAATGTCATCCGCCTGGCACCTACTCTCTTTGACACCCAGCACTGTGAGTCCGTAGATGATCTCTGGCTAGCTAAGAACTCAGTTTTTAATATGGTCATCTGAGCTCTTGTGTACAGATGCATATTAAACAGCATCTTCAGAACTTGCCTTGTGTTCTGGCATGCAGAGGATGCTGTCGAAATGGGAAATTGCTGAGAAGTTGCTTTTCACCTTTGAAGGAAACAGATTTGCAGCAAACTCATCCCTGGAGTACTGGAGTAGTGCACTAGGGATGGGTTTTCTTCATTGAAAAACCTCGACGTTTTCTGTTCACTGGAAGATCACGGTAATCAGCAAAGCATGTTTTGGTTTATCTCAGACCGGACAGATATATTACATGCAGGTTTAGTTTGAGCTCCTTTGTGGGAAACTGTTGAGTTTCCATTTTGCAGCTCACTCTGTCCAAGTCGGTAGCAAGAACCTTTGCTGACTTCGTTGGACAAAAAGGTTATGCTGGGTTTGAGCTTCAGCTGCTGTAGTAAGTATCCTGGATGCAGACCTACAAAACACTTTAGGTAAAATCAAAGAAAATGCACAAAACCTTTTATCTCTGTGCGTCACTGTCCTAATTATGTAAATGCCAAACGGGGTGGTGGGAGTTGAAATACGCTGGGTGGTAGGTGGTCTGACACGCGGCAGCAAAGGGGGTAGGTTTGGAGGAGAAAAGCTGTCGGGCTGAAATGGCTGTGGGGTCGCTGAGAGCAGGAGCTGGTGAGGGCTTGTCAGGAGGGTGTTGCCATCAGATGGGCGAGAGCCTCTGGGACCTGTTCGGTGTAAAAGATAGCAGAAGGCAGACGCCCTTTGGTTGCCATCTCTTTGCACCTACTGCTCAGCCTCTGGCACCGTATGCTGCAGTTGCAACAGCAGCTTCATTAGGGGCACAAGAGCCAGCTTGGCTGGGGGAGGTGCACTCCCAAAAAATGGATGGAAGTTGGCATGTCTGCCAGATTGTAACACGCAGGACGTGACGGGGGGAGCAGTTACATCCTGATGTTTATACAAGTAGAAGGAAAAAGAGAAATTAGAGAGGAGAGAGAATTTGAATTTACTTACCGCAAAAATTTGGGGATGGACATGCTAAAATTTGGAATTGGAAGGGTATAACTATCTAATAGAAGAGGGTGAGCTTGTATTTGCAAGTAAGATAATAAAATTCTTTGGGACTTCTGCTGCTGTTTCTCTAAGTGTCCTCTTTAATAGCTAAACTTATGACCAGAGATGCTTTCCTGTTTAGGGTGAATCAGTTATAACTCCTTTACTGATCTTCAGAACAAAAGTCTTACTGAACCAGCACCTTACTGGGGTTATGGAACATCCTGTGTATTTTGTACAGTAAATGTTAATTCAGTGCATACTTGGAATATTTGCCATTTTTTAGGATCAGAGTGTTTAGAAGGTCATGTTTTCAATCTCGCTCTTGATAACCAGATGATTTAAAAACAAGCAAAAACCCCAGCATGTCCACTTCTTGAGTGTTGCCAGGACTAAAGCTGGGCCTCATGACTTCACTTCCTGGTAGTTTGCAAGTGTAAAAAGGGATTTCTGGACTATATCCTGTGTTTTCAGTGTAACATTATGCAAATGTTAACCTTATTTAAGTGACTAACCACAAAAATACTCTTGCTCTGAAATAATTCTTAGAATTCAATCACAGTTGATCTAAATTTGAAAAGTTAATAAAACTGTGTGGAATATCAACGAATGGTCTGCACATATAATTAAAACATAATTAGTTCACATACAGTGAAAATGTTGGGCAGTAATTGTCAAGAAATCTTCCGGTTGTCATTTCCATGGAGGGAAAGAAAAGGATAAGGCTCATGGGTAGAAGGGAGAGTGGCGATGCTAAATTCACTGCAATTGGAATATTCCTGTGCAGCTTGTTCTTAAGACTATCTGCTGTGCTACACAGGGGATGGCAAAGAATTCCAGAATGAGCCTTGCTGATTCTGTTTTCTAGTGGTTTAAAACTGAAATGAAATGGGAAACTTTGCCATTAAATACGTGATTTTCGTTTGATGTTGTCTTACTAGGGGCTCCAGAAATCTCAGTAAACACACACACACACACACAATTTTAGTTGTTATCCTCTAGTAAAGTTAGTTAAATGTTACATGTCATCTTTATGGATTCTGCGTGTTTCACTAATATTTCACTAACAGGCAGTAGGGAAGGAGAAACAATCTCTGGTCTCCTTAAAGTGAGAGAAACCTGAAGTTTAATCTTTTAAAAGCAAATCAAAGCCTTAGGATCTAACCAAGGATCTCTCTAGTTACGATAAGACAGGTATAATGATGAAGCTATTTAGACTCTCTGGCTTTCTCAGAGAACAGAATAGTCTCCTGCAGTTAATAAAGTAACATCAATGCATCTAGGACTTCATTAAGGATTTGTTGCCTCAGTTTATGTGCAGCTATGCATGATATTTTTGCATATGATGAAGGTAAAACCCCCTGACGTGTCTTGACACTGTGAGTTGAAGTTGACAGCTGACTTTATAAATTTCTTTAACAATAACTCTCTGGAGCGGTTGTGGTGAGGGAAAACAAAAGGTAAGTCAACTGCCACTTCCAGCAAAGGAATGTATGCTTTTGTTCCACCCCATTGCTGAAATGAGTTTTTACATCCTGTTATGAGTAAATGAATCTAGTAACCATAGTTTAAATTTGGAGTAGGTCCACTCAGAGCTCGCGTAGACTTAACATTTAGCGTAATTTGATAATGTCTCCCCGTAGTATCAAACAAAATACATTGATGAAGCGTTCCTGTAAGGATTTTTGTTCTGAACTTGTTTGCCTTCTAATAGCAGAATATGCAATGCTCAAACCAAAACTTTAACTGTCTTTTTTTCTATAGAAATTTCTAATACACTTTGAATGTCCAAGGGTAACGAACAGCACATTATATGCAGTGATCAGGCCTTCAGTACTGATTTCTGAATCATTCGTAGTGATTTATCTCATTTCTGGAATCAAATTAATCCTGTTGTAACGTAACAGCATCTCACGTGTTGTTTTGCTTGTTTACATTGGTGGTGTGGATTATCTTCAATATGGGATTTTTGTCTGTTTTCAAGCTAATGATGGAAATTGGCCAATACTTAAACAGAGCTCAACCCCTGTGGTAAAACCCCCTCAGATTTCCAACACAGACTGGAAAGAATCAAGCATGGATACTGCTTTAAAACAAGGAACTATATCCAGCCAACCTTTGCCGACTTCAGTATTAGGAAGCACGGATAAGCTGGTGGGTTTCATCTGTGATACGTTTATAGATCTGTTTGGTTGAAATTATGAGCCTTTGGCTTCCATCACTGAACTCTCTTCAGTTACATACACATTTTCCCACCTGATGATTGTTTAAAAAGTCAGAGAGAAAATGACCTCCTGTTCCTTTCTGTTCTTATCACATTACAGTATTTCTTCCCAACTTCTGTAGTTTGCCTTCCTTTCTGTTCTTTTACATATCTGATCTCCCCTTTTCTCTCCCTTTGCTTCTCCTAAACATGTCCCGACACTCCTATTTCTCTAATCCAAATCTTTGTTACTGTTTTTCCTTGGTGTAGATTAACACTTTTTCAATGTGCCTTTTTTTTCCCCCAAAAAATCTCACAAAAGATGTTATTAAATCCATCCTTGAGTGAGTCCACTGGTGTCTGTCTGCACTGCTGGTCTAGTACTTTATGAATTCTTTAGGACTGTAATCTTTAAAGCATAAGGACCTTGTCTTTAAATAGTTTTGGTTAACTCTGTTATCACACTATATATTAGTGTGATATATTATCAGCTGCATCCTGAGATCCAGAACCTAGAACGAGTTATTCAGGCTTTGGGATAGATTTGGATTCATGTTAATGTTTTCTGGCCAAAGATGCCTTTAAGGAGCGGCCTCTGTCTGGCATAGGATGGGGCCTTCTGATAAATTTGGATAGAATCGTATCTGATGATTAAGGAACACCCACTGTTTATATTGACTCTCTTGCCATCACCCAGATTATTGGCATGTTTTGTTGAATAAGGAATATTCTTGTTCCCAAGTAGTTTATTTAATTACATGGTATACACATTTCTGTTGTTCTTGCACAGGGTCTTGACCTGGGGAAGGTGCCACCAACAGTTCCTGGTGTAAGCAAGCAGTTGCCTCAAAACTACGGGACCTATCCAAGTCCAGTTCCCTTAGGAACAGGTTCTACAAATTCTCTAGAAAGAAGGAAGGATGGCAGTCTGCCCAGACCTGGCACCAGCGTAACAAATCGGCAAAGACCTGTTCCGCTTCCGCCGCCAAGCAACGTACACCAGCCCAGCTCTTCACAACAGATCCAGCAGAGGATTTCAGTACCTCCCAGCCCTACGTATCAACCCTCCGGTCCCCCCTTGTTTCCAGGAGGAGATGGCAGGCCAGAACTCCCTTTAACTGTGGCAATCAGACCTTTTCTAGCTGATAAAGGATCAAGACCTCAGTCTCCCAGAAAAGGGCCACAGACCGTGAACTCCAGTTCCATCTACTCAATGTATCTTCAGCAAGCAACACCACCAAAGAATTACCAACAAGCTGTATACAATACCTTAAATAAGTCAGTAAAAGCAGGTAGAACATATTTTGCTTTATTTTTGCCTTTGAAATGGACTGTTGAGATCTACCTACTGGGCTTAGTTTACTTTCTGTATCAGGTTTAAAAACTTGTCTAAATCTGTGAGAAGAGGAAAGATTGTTTCATGTATGCAGCGTGGCAGAAACATTATCCCATGTACTTTTGGGATTATAAATAAGTATACGTTCAATTACCTTTTATTTAAACGAAGATGCAATTAGTACAGGCTGGATACTTTCAGAAATAAGTTGAAGAAACAGTGTCCAGAGAGGAGAGTTTTTCTCCTCTTATTCTTTCCTCATGAAAGAGAAAAAACATTCCAGGTATTACTTGTAGCTTATACTTGTAGGATGCATCACAGTCGCCAACAGGTGAGTGTTTATTTCTGGTTTGGTAGGTTGCAATATCATTAATTTGGTTTTTTTTCTGTCTGTATCAGTGTCAGGTAGCAACAGAGACATACACTGTTTATTTGCAAGTATTTTATTATGTACTTTGAGAACAGTTCTTCACTGTTTTCCATCTTTCTTTTCCTCAGTTTATGGAAAACCCGTATTACAGTCCGGTTCAACTTCTCCCTCACCCTTGCCATTCCTTCATGGTTCTTTGCCTGCCCAGACTTCCCCTCAGCCACAGTCTCAGCCTCAGACTGAGGTCCCTGAAAAAGATCAAGAGCTGGAAAATGCTCCACCACCCAGTGAAAACAGCAATGTGGAAAACATCCCTCGTCCCCTCAGTCCTACTAAGCTCACGCCTATTGTGCATTCACCCCTACGGTATCAGAGCGACGCTGACCTCGAAGCGCTGAGAAGGAAACTGGCCAATGCTCCTCGGCCACTGAAGAAGCGTAGTTCTATCACTGAACCAGAAGGCCCAAGTGGACCAAATATACAAAAGTTGTTGTATCAGCGCTTTAATACTCTTGCTGGAGGAATAGAAAGTGCTCCTTTCTATCAGCCAGGCAACCCACAGGACTTCATAGGCATCTTGGCTGATGTTGATAATGGCAACGCTAGTACCAACGGCAACATTGAAGAGCCTGTTTCTGTGCAACCTACAGTTCCTCTTCCTGATGAGCCACCCCCTTCGTCAGATGCCAATGACAATGAATTACCTTCTCCTGCTACTGAGGAACTGATAACCATGGAAACCACAAATCAAACACCTGAGACCACCGAAGATAACAACAACAATCCCGCTATAGTTCCTTCTACTGAACAGTCCCCCAGTCCCACGCCTGAGGTCAGTTCTCCAGTAGAAGAGGAAGCTCCTCTGCCACCTGCTGTTCCTCCTCCACTTCCTCCAGTAAGTAACAAAGCCAAAAGGCAATTTTTCTGAGCTGTATCATTAGCTGTGTGTTTAAAATTAACTGGAGGAGGGTATGCTGCTGCAAACTGCTATGTCTGCCCTTCAGGTTTCATGATACCACAAAAAACAAAACTAGGGGAGGCTCCAAGAAGGACTCGCATGGATTAGTTTCTTTGCTAATATAGCTGGTTAATGATGAAAGCATGCACTGAGGCAATGAGAGAGGTTGTTCTTCCAGCTGTAGAACTCTTGCAGGATACACTCTTGTTGTACATTGAATTCTGGGATCTGAGATTCCATTACAATATTTTTTTCATTTCATTGGGCCTACCAAGTAACTTGTTTGTATGGGACTAAGGGTAAGCTATGGCCCTGGGAAGCGCTGTAACTTGCACACAAGCTGAAATGAGTGTTCTGGGAGATGTGCGCTCCTTTTCCCCCTGACAGAGAGATGTGAGGCCAGGGCGGCCAACGCTAACAGCAACACAGCTGACTCGTTAAAAGAATGTTTTTCTCATGGGCTTGTCGCATAACTTGAATTGCTTTCAGAGTCCCTCCTACAGCTGCAACAAAATCCTTCCAATACTTGACATTATGAAAAACTGCAGCATATGGAGAATTGGAAACAGGAGGAAAACTGGATTTTATTCTTAGTTGTTGCTATGACTCACTTGAACATTGGTTTCAAAGAATATGTCCACTTTCTGATTCACGCAGGGACCTGGCATTGCTCTTACGGCTTGACTGCAGCGTACACAGGACCTTGTATGCATTTTCCATGAGCGCAAGCTGGCCAGGATATTTCTGGGAGAATGGAATATGCTAGCAATAGATATTATTCTTACTGAGAGAGGTTTATTTTCCAAACGGAAATAGCCATACTAAACAGGAGCTTAAATGAGAATGGATCTCGCAGTGCTAGAGACTAGAAGCTCTCTAAAAGCTGTCATTAATAACAGATGCTCTTCTGGAAAGTGACAAGGACACATGTTCTGAGAATGTTCTCAAAACACATTTAAATACATTTCAGATCTTGAGAATGATTCTTCTGATAACCTCAGCTAGAACGACATGTAAAAGAGCCCCCTCCATGGTCTGTACTTTTCTTTCCCACGGCAAAACTCGTCACTTTT
The DNA here is from genome assembly GCF_000690775.1 of Eurypyga helias. Lineage (NCBI taxonomy): Eukaryota > Metazoa > Chordata > Aves > Eurypygiformes > Eurypygidae > Eurypyga > Eurypyga helias. Next base: position 64,279 of record NW_010268113.1, read on the forward strand.
CCGTACTGACCTACAGCAGGTTCTTTGCTAATGCAAGGCAAAGATCCCTCTGAGTGGAGGCTGATCCTCAGGCTTGACTGTGTCACGCTTTCTGGGCTAAGCAGAAGTTCTGACAGTGTCTCAGCCAATCAACCAGAAATACATTCATCTTCTGTTGGACACAGTTTAGATTGTGGCACTCAAAACCCACTGACTTAAGTACTTTGTTCCTTGTACTCACCACCTTTTAACTAGAAGCCTCTAAATTATATTGGGATGTTTTTTCTTTCTCTTTTTTTTTAACTGAATAGGATTAGTAAGATATCAAGCCTTTTTTTTGGAGACTTTATAATAGAAATGTTGGCTTAGTCCTCACTACCATTTAAGGAGGATGGGCTCCTTAATCTAGTTCAAAGTAACTGAGTTGTCTGTAATACTTACACAACCTGAAGTGATGCCTTTCAACCTTCATCTCTGCTCAGACAAAACGTACCAACTTGAAGAAGCCGAACTCGGAAAGGACAGGCCACGGTTTGAGAGTGAAGTTCAATCCATTGGCACTCCTCCTCGATGCTTCTTTGGAGGGAGAATTTGATCTCGTGCAACGAATCATATACGAGGTGAGCTGCCAAACAATGGCAACCTCTTGGAAGATTTTGAAAAGGAAAAAGAAAAGCTGAACTAATTCCTGATGTTTTCAACAGGTTGATGATCCCAGTAAACCGAATGATGAAGGAATCACACCTCTGCATAATGCCGTGTGTGCTGGTCATCACCACATTGTGAAGTTCCTGCTCGATTTTGGTGTAAACGTAAATGCAGCAGATAGTGACGGATGGTAGGTGTCAAGATTTTTAACTTGGCATTTGGGAGAAACACCGTTTGGATGCACATTCAAAATTTAACCAAGACCTGTTTGGGGAACAGTTTCCTTCCCCTTTACCCCAGCAGATAAGCACTTTATAGTCTGTAGGCGGTGATGAACTCTAATCATAGAATCACAGGATGGTTTGGGTTGGAAGGGACCTTTAAAGCCCATCTAGTTCCACCCCCCCTGCCATGGGCAGGGACACCTTCCACTAGACCAGGTTGCTCAAAGCCTCGTCCAGCCTGGCCTTGAAGACATCCAGGGATGGGGCATCCACAGCTTCTCTGGGCAACCTGTTCCAGTTCTTCACCACCCTCTTCGTGAAGAACTTCTTCCTGATATCTAATCTAAACCTCCCCGCTTTCAATTCAAACCCATTACCCCTTGTCCTGTCACTGCAGGCCCTTGTAAAAAGTCCCCTCCCAGCTTCCCTGTAAGGCCCCTTCAGGTACTGGAAGGCTGCAATAAGGTCTCCATGCGAGGTTACACTGTGTTCAGCTGATGTACAGGCATGCCGACACCATGAAGTATACTGCATTTGGGGTTTACTGTGATAGAAGTTGCATTTCTTGTTCACATGCTGAAATAACTGTGAACTGATAAAAGTTGTTTCATCTTCACGTAACCCACTGCAGACCCCAGTGTTCTCGACAAATCTAGCTCTAGATGCAGCACTTCGAAGCACTCAGAGGGTAGTGAAACCTCGTTGTGCTGATGTCTTTTGCCCTCACCTTATTTTACCCTTCAAACTCCCTCCTATTGGCAAATACCCTGTGATACCCAGCAGCTTTGTAAGCTACGAAAATGGACATTTTTGCTAACATGTGTTTTATGATGTTTGGCTTTACTGGGGTCAGGTAAATGCTGGAATCCACTCTTGTCGTTTGACAGGTCTGGAACAGCTCACACATATACTATAATCACAAAGAATTATTTCCTTTAAAAACAGACAAGCTAAACTCTATATTGGAAGACAAAATTGTTAGGATCCCTGGAAGTTTGGTTTCTCATGTGTACATTTTTGCTTTATTTCAGGACACCCTTGCATTGCGCCGCTTCTTGCAATAGCGTTCATCTCTGTAAACTACTGGTTGAATCTGGGGCAGCTATTTTTGCTTCCACTATAAGCGATATAGAAACTGCTGCAGACAAGTGTGAAGAGATGGAAGAAGGTTATATTCAGTGTTCCCAGTTCCTGTACGGTAAGCTGTGCCACCACTTCAACTTGTTCAGCTTTTCTAATATGTGTCCCTTTCTGCGTCTGGTCTGCATGAAACGCCTTGACAACACTGCCCATCTCCTCTGCTTTCAGAGGCCTAAAAACAGAACAGGTCCTTTCGTTACTACGTTGCTCATAGTCCTACTGTTCCTCTGAGTTACTTCACGGGCTCCTTCTAATGTTACAGATTTTAAAAGTTTAATTGGCTAAATTTCAAGGAAATATTTTCATGGGGAGGTTTTGACAGTGAGTTGTCAAGTATCTTGACAGATACTCCAACTTCCAGATGCACAGATTTGTCGCAGATCACATGAAGAAACACACATACTTCAAGAATAATTATTCAGTTACTGAGAGATATCTTGCAAAAAAGTTACCTTGATGGAGCAGACAAGTTTTTAGGTTACATCAGAGGATACAAGCTTCCTTAAGGTTCTGTATACCTGACGTTGTGCGGGTTTTCAGAGGCTTCAAGTGTGACCGCATAAGGCAGAAACCCACCGCAGCCTCCAAAGCTGCTTTGCTCAAACATTCATTCAACTGGTTTTGTCCTCATTTGGATAAAAGTGAGATAGCGAAGTTTCTGTCGCATATGTCATAAAAGAGAAAAAGGTGACACTCTAACTTGGTTTTAGATATTCAGTAAAACTTGGGTTACTCACACAGTTAAAACTCTGAAAGCATTTAATTACGAAAGTGCTGAAATTTGATAATGTTATTAATAAGAGACTAATAGTTGGGTCCCAACTATTTCAGTGTCCATACTGAAAATCTCAGAGGGACAACCAGGCTATTTTTCCATCTAGTGTGTTCCCTTGATTTGTTGTTACCAGGAGTGCAGGAGAAGTTGGGAGTGATGAATAAAGGAATGGTGTACGCTCTATGGGACTACGAAGCCCAGAATAACGATGAGTTGTCGTTCCACGAGGGCGACGCCATCACTATTCTAAGACGCAAGGATGACAACGAAACGGAGTGGTGGTGGGCCCGCCTCAATGATAAAGAAGGCTACGTGCCTAAAAACCTTCTTGGGGTAAGTGCCATTCTGTTTTTAACTTCCACCTGAAGTAGGGACAGAATCTCGCTGTGCATCACCTGGATACGCTGCCACGGAGTGCTGCAGAGCAGATCATGCTTACTCTCTCTGAACTCTCTGTCGTTGTAAATAAAAAGGAGAGGCTGTGGTTAGGAGATGAGTGCTGGTTTTGATTTGGCAAGTTTGTATATCGACTATATCTTGTGCTTTAATCTTTAAGATTTTCTTTGCCCCTTGGCTAAAACGTAGGGCTGCTGCACAAAGCGTGGTGGCTCCATTGGGCAGCTCCAAGCCTTGGCCCAGAAGTGTTTTAGGAAGGTTTTCAATACCTGGCATGAGATAAGCAACATATAGATAAGTACAAATTTAAAGTAGTGAAGGACATAGACCGGTTGGAGGGAGTCCAGAGGAGGCCACGAAGATGCTCAGAGGGCTGGAGCACCTCTGCTATGGGGACAGGCTGAGAGAGTTGGGTTTGTTCAGCCTGGAGAAGAGAAGGCTCCAGGGAGACCTTATAGCACCTACCAGTTCCTGAAGGGGGCTACAAGGAAGCTGGGGGGACTTTTTACAAGGGCCTGTAGGGATAGGACAAGGGGTAACGGGTTTAAACTGAAAATGCGGAGGTTTAGATTAGATATCAGGAAGAAGTTCTTCCCAGAGAGGGTGGTGAGGCACTGGAGCAGGTTGCCCAGAGAAGCTGTGGATGCCCCATCCCTGGAAGTGTTCAAGGCCAGGCGGGATGAGGCTTTGAGCAACCTGGTCTAGTGCAAGGTGTCCCTGCCCATGGCAGGGGGGTTGGAACTGGATGATCTTTAAGGTCCCTCCCAACCCAAACCATTCCATGATTCTATGAAGGTGACAAGTTCAGGCAAATTGTTTATGCTGCGCTTGGTCAAACGGAACCCTGCTGTCTTGAGGAACATGAGGCTACCAAGTGGAGAGAAACAGAGGACAAAGAGAGCAGGAGAGCGGTGTGCTCTAAGGCTCAACAGGGGATTCTTGTACTCACAGAACAGCAGCCTTTGGTCTGGTCTGGGAGCTTGAGCTAAATGAGCCAAACCCTTCCAGAGCAGCAGTTTTGCAGCTGTTGGCAGGAGTAAGTCAGCCCTTGGCCTTCTCCTGTACCTTGGTTTCATTTTTCAGAAGTTACCCAAGAACAAGCTGTAGCTTACAAAACTCTTCGCTCCCCAAACCACCTTGCATCACCCCGTTGTTGTTAATAAGTACCCCTTGGTTATAATTGAATTGATTCATGTTTAACTCGTTGTCAGCCATGCAAAGTCTAATACGTTTGTTCTGTTTTTACAGTTATATCCACGAATAAAACCTAGACAGCGAACCCTTGCCTGAATTCAGTTGTCCAAGAGTGCAATACCGTGCTGGTAACTGGAAACACAAAACATACACTGGAGCCATCGTTTTTGATCATTTCACACAGAGAAATAAAACTATGCTATTTAGTTTTAATGGTGCTTTCTCTTGTTAAATGGACAGCATCCAAGATTTTCCAAGATCTGCAGTTTGTAAATGAGGATCATTTTTATGTGACCCGCCACTGATGAGGAGAGCGATACCTCCACTACCTGCAGTGTTGCGCTAACTATCGTCTGAAGCGGTGTTCTAAGTGCAAAGTTCCGTGGTGGGAGCTTTCGTGTGTTAGATGTTCAGAGGTGTCACTTGCGGAGTGCAGATACGCTGTCCAGTTTGCTCCAACCCCACAGTAACTGTCCCACGTCAGGGTTTTGGCTATTCTGTTCGATACCAGTGAACGTTGAGTTCTCATTACTGATCAACTTTTTGGGTTCTAGGATGTGAGATCTTCACCTGTTACGTGCATCATTAAGTAGTCACCAAAGCTTTGTGAAGGCTAGGATTTTACGGGGTAACAAACCCCACACTTAAATCCTAGTCTAGACCACCCCAACGAAAGCTTTACGTAGTCTAGCATCTAGTATTATTTGTGTTTAGATTCGAGCTAGAGAACTAACAAAACAACAGTATTTGTACACTTCTCAAAACCCCTACACCCTATTTCACTTGGTGTTTTGTTTTTCTTATTATTCAGCCTACAGCACCAGTGTTATCTCCACTAAGGTAAAGGTTCCCCTACTAACCACCTGAGTGTGTCCGTTCCGGACAGAGAGTCGTTCGCACCAAACTTGCAGCAGCTTAAGGGACCGGTACGTCAGCGTGGATGAAAGTGCAATAGTTGAAAAGGGTAAGAGTCCGGTAAGGGTCACATGGTGTAGTCTGCAGTCTGCCTGAGTCAGCCTAGAAGACGGTGTGAAGGACGGGATAGAAGTAGGAAGCGGGTTGTGTAGAAGCTGAGTCAAGGAAGAAGAAACAAGGGTTAGGGAAGGATTTAAGAAAGGCAATAGCTTATTCGAGGACAGTTTCTGTGGTTCTTGGCAGCCTACACCTGTTGCCGAGGCAAGTTATGCAATAACCTAATCCACTACGGTGTAGTTCCAGGCAAATAAAAAAAAAAAAGGAAAAAAAAGCACTTCACTGGAATTTTAATTGTACATGATTTTATATACCAAAAGTATATTTTGAATTTCCCATTATGTTTTAGCCATATTTCTTGTATTTTTCTCCCATTTAACAGTATGCAATTTGATTAATTCTCCATGTACAAGTTCTGTGTATAATTTATATATCCATTTCTGCAGTGCTGTAACTTGCTTTTACCACAGGTTAGCATTAACTGTATATATTGTGGTGAAAAGTGAAAGGGTATTACTGTTGAAGAACTTGCTACATGAATGTGATGATTTCAAGAGCCTATGAAACACTAATTCAGAGAACGTGTACATGTGCACAATAAAGTACTGCTGAGGCATGGCTGCATTCTCCCGTTCTTACAGAGGTAGCCCCACCAGCTGTGCCTCTGCTCAGAGCCTACCGCCAAAGACTCATGCCAGCTTCCCCTCTTCTGCTAACACGAGCTT
>NW_010268113.1:70355-84892 GCF_000690775.1 Eurypyga helias
TTGCCAAACCCTTCTGGAATCTCCTTACTCCAGATTAGCACCTGTCTAGCAAAGCTCTGGAGGGCCCCTTACACGAGCTGACAACTGAGCCCTGTGTGTTTACTCAGGCTGTACCGGCACAGGAGGGCGCAGGGCAGAAAGACACTTGGCTCCCAACGTGCGGCTGCAGGATTCATCCTGCTAGACGAACCAATCATCAGCAACCGGAACTAAAAGTAGGCTGGCTGTTCACAGAAAGGGACCACACTGGCCATCGCTAAGGAAGTTTTATACTGTGAAATTAAATGCCACCTTTTTTTTTTTTTAAATAAGTGAATTAATTTATTCATGTTTGTACATTAAATTGTGTACAGTTTGAGAGGATTACAGTTAGATTAACAAAAGCCAGTTACCAAAAAGGAAATACAAAACTAAAAATTATTCTGGAAGCTTATTTATTACAGAAGGGAAGTTTCAAGATCATGTAAATCCAATCTGGTGAAATAGTTAGATGTTTAAAATGAAATGTTTAAAAAAAATCAAATTATTTCTATAAAATCATATCTAAGGCAGGTTTTATTGTACATTGATTTTAAACATTTGGATAGAGGGAAAAACCTGAGATCTATACCCAAAAGCTATTCTCTGCAGAAGAGACACACACGTCTGTCTGCTTTCAGCAGCAAACAGTATATATAATGGTTCCTATAAAAGTTGTGCTGTACATTAGCTGTAGTGCAGGTCACTTTCATATTAAGTGCCAACAAAGGCTTAACAAAATATACAAAGTCTGAAAAGGTGAGGCTGTTTAAAGCATTAATTGTATACATATTGCACACTATAGTGAATAGTCATGGTTCCAGGAAACACTCATGTTGCATCTGCCAGTTCTTGCGCTGCGAACCACAGCGGAACGAGAACGGGTCAAGGACGACGAACACCCCCAGCCGCAACGGCAGCAGAACGTGGTGGCAGCGCCATGGAGGCTGCTGTCTTCCCTCAAGCGGCCAGCGGTTTGCTGGTCCTACTGGTCCCGGGACTCATAAAGAAGTTTTGTTGCCTGACATGGAGACAAAACGTCATTGCGTGAAGTTTTGCTTGCAGCCACCTCACCTCCTTCCGGCTCCTCCAAAAATTTACTTGAAACCTAAGGCTTAGGTTCTGCTGTTTTCCTTAGTCTGAGGCATTCAAAAGCATTCAGTGATTTTTTGAAACTATGCGAGGCTACATTACATGCAGAACCTGAGGGCACTGAAGATCTAGGTCAGAAATGACCATTTCTGATCACAACTCCCTTTGAAAAAAGTTAGAAGTAGTATTTCTGAGATTTTTGGGGATCTGTCTGTCCAGATGCGCTGGGGTTAGGGGTGGCTGGGGAGCTGAACAGCCACACACCTGCATTTGCAGGCAGCTTATTAATGACAGTTCGAATTAGCAACCAGATGAGCCAAGTTCCAGAACTAGCTGGAAAGCCTTTATAGCACACACCTTCTTCAGGAAGGGCTTCCAAAGCTTCTGGAAGCTTTGCCCCTCCGCTTACCTTATGCATGGCTGCCAGCCAGCTTGCTGACAGCTTCCTGTTGCAGCTGAAGTCTTCGCTGGCTGTAAGCTTCATCTGCGTACGGCACCTTATACTGCAGCATCATACCTATGGCACGGGTGTTGCCTCCTGCAGAAAGAAACAAAGTCTTGAGCAGCAACCGGTTTTACCCACTTTAACACAGCTTCTCCTACCTAATAAGCATGTTTGAAGAAAACTCTCTCGTGATTTAATTCAAAGCAGGTGCGCTAACAACTGCCACGTCAGAGGAGGTAGCGACCACGGGTGTAAGTGCCAGGCAGCAGAACATGCAGGCTGAATATTGTTTCATTCTCTCTGGCAATCACCCAGGCACAACTTGTACAAGCCAGCAGGTAAAGCCACTACCTGCCCACGCTCCGAACACCCTCCTGTTTCCGTACTGCCCTGCCTTCTCTGAAGTAGCTGCCGTAGTTTCACACCGTGGCCTGCAGTCTAAACGGCGTTGCTAGTGTACAGTCAGAGTGACAGTACGAGGAGGGGATCCCTGCTCCACCCCAAGCCTGGCGCAGCAGTCGGAAGTCACTCCAAATCTGGCAGAAGGTGGAGGGAGGGGAAGATGCTTACGCAAGACTAGATGACGGCTGGCAGTCACTGACTTCCTGAGGGAAATCGGCTACAGAAGATACTGCTCTGGCAACAGCGATAGCGAGATGTCTGTATCTCGTTAGCCGCATGGAGGTTAAGATAAACCAAAGCAGAAACAGAGAAGCAAAACAAAAGCTTTGTTTAGAACAGCACACTCATGCTTTACATAACCTGTATTGGCCCTGCTTATTTCCTGCAGTAGGAGAGTGTAAGCCAAGCGCTGAGTACAGCTCCACCATACGCTTTTGGCAAACTGCCGGCATGGGAGGGCTCCTGGAGGCCACTGCTGTAATACCCAAGAAGCCAAAGAGAGACAGTCTACGCAACCTGACCAGAAGCCCTCAAACTGTTTATAAACACGGCCGTCATCTCCTCTGCTAAGGTACACTGAAATCCAAGTTCGCCATCCCCTGCATCCGCCCGGGCAGACTAACAGATTAAGGCCCTACTTTGAGATAAACCAGTGGAAACACCCGCAGCCTGCCCAGTTCTGCTGATTCCCACTGCCCGTGCCTGGCCTTCCAGGACATTACTGACTCGGGCAAAACACACCTTACACAACAAGACACTGTATTTACTTTACAGAAGTGTAAAAGCAAGCCGTTAATTAACAGTTTGTTTATTCCATGCAAAACCTTCCTGGTCAGTGCACAAGGAGTACGTTATTATCTGGCATGCGCAGTTCAGCACACCTCTGCTGAAGTAGGTGATGTGTAACACCGTGTACCACTGGAGATACTATTTCTCATCTTCCCTCCTCTCTTCCAGCATGGACATGTGGTCTAAAGGCAGCCTCCAATGCTTTAGTTCTCCTCCAAAAAGTTACTAAGCTTCATTCTCAGTTTATGAAACAGACAGATGGGAAAGAACAGATACGTGGCAGATTTGAACAGCTGTAGATCAAGCAAAAAAAACAGCACTGCAGGGGAAGAAGGATGGGAGGGGGCTCATGGCAACATGCTTAGGTGCGTCATGCTCAGAGGTACTGGTGATACCTTCCGTAATATGCTGGCTCTCCAGAAGGCTGGTGTAAGTGTGAGTATCTTTTTCTACCATCAAGGAAGGCAGGCAGGCAAAAAGATAAAGGAGTCAGAAGAGCAGTGAACAAGCAGGTACAGGAGCATCAAGTAACTCAGCAACACACCTGGTTGGGCTGGACACCAAGATAAGTTTGCACTGACTGAATACTGCAGACAGCTGCCCAACTAGAAGAGTCCAGCAGTGACAGAGGTGTTGCTAAAGAACAATCATTAGAATTCCTGACCTTGTTTATTCTCATTTCAGTCAAATCATATTCAAGTTCATCCTGAAACACTCTAAAATCTGGTAAGAGAGGAGGCAGTAAGTAGCTCCCCTCTGATTCAGGCGTTACCAGTTTCATTTGGCCACCCCTTTCTCATGAATGAAATTAAGAAAGTATAATTCAATTATTTATTCCCCCCCAGTTTCTCTCTCATTCTCCTCACAATTGTACCAGTAGAAGAGAAATCTCAGCAGGATCCTGAAGTTGAAGCTCCCAAAGGCTTACAGGTCCCTGTGAGCTCTGGAGTCAATGGATATTTAGCTAAGCGAAAGGATGAGAACAGATGATGATCACCTTTACTCAGGTTTAATCGAGCAGCTCCCCCACATCAGAGCTCTAAGGTAATTTCCCAATTCTTAGGTTTCTCCCCCAAACCCCAGTAGCCACTTGGACAGGGTTCCACACACCGCACTCTAATCTGAGAGCGGTTGTAACTAACACGGCTACACCTCAGTTACCAGCGACCTAGAAATGCACTCTCTAGCTCCAACAGTATTTACAACTTCACGTTTCTTTCTTAAGAGTTAATTTGCATTCACTGAAAAAAATTTACCTCCAGGAGTAAATCCCTCTGTAAGTATCTGAACACTTGAAATCTGTACAATTTCAATTTCATAGTGGCTGTCTCCATCCAAAACCAGGTACCTACGTGACAGAAGAAAAATTTTTAAAAAAGAGAAGTTTTTTCCCCAATATCAAGTCCCAATCAAAGGAAAAAGAGAAACACAATCTCTCAGTGACTGACTGTTTATGTTCTTTGCAATGGACAAGGAGAGAAATACAGCAGGAAAAGTTACTTTTCATTGAAGTTCTTCACTTCAAGGCAAAAACCCGACACAAAACCTGCAGTTCTGTTTGCCAGGAGACCCTTTCAAAATACTAAAAACATTCTTCTGAAGTTCTGGGAAAGAAGAGAGCCTAAAGCGTTCTAGCCAACCAAACTACAGGGATGAGCTAGGTAATGCTTTGGCTGGAGTGTTAAACACCACGGTGCAGTGTTGGAATCACTCTGAAACAAGCTTTTTTCAGCGGCTATAGATTTTTCCCTCCCAACAACCCCCCCCTTCCTATGATGCTCCTGTTAGCTGGCAAAGACACTGTATTCCAGTGGCACTCAGGAGCTCTCAGCATTCTAAGGAATTCTGATCCACACTGCTAGTAAATTCAAACCCATTTACACAAAAAAAGTTGTACCTGTCCTTTCAGTCCAATTACTCTCTCCAATATCCTTGCAGCACGTTACTCTTATTTTGTCTAGGTTATTAGATAATAATATAGCTGTAAGTGCAACAGTAATATAGTTTATATGTGCAATTTCTATCAGTCCTTCTCACCTCTGATTGTTGGAAAGTCGACAAACCATGAGCTCAGATTTATCAGATGTTCCCAGACTTACAAAGAACGTAGCACCTGGAAAGAAATGTTGTAGTATTCTAGTGCAGAGTTCAGGAAGGAACATTCAAGCATGAAAAAGGACAATGAAGTTTTACTTACTGCACCTCACACACTGAAAATGGGGTGAATTAAGAGACCAGCTGACACATTAAACTGATTAACACCTGCAGAACACTCAAGTATAAAAAGACCTTTCACAACTGTGATGTAATTTCTCCTACACGTTGTAGAAATACAAATGATATCTAGGATAAATCTTTTTAAAAAGAGAACAGATTTGGAGATGGTAAAATCACAGACCTTCTCTTGTCACCATGATACAAACTACTGTTTCAGTATTCAAAAAACAGATCTGCCACAAGAACCTAATAGCAGATGTGACCTTCAGCTCTGCATGTACCAAAGAGCAGAGATGCCTCTGTTCTCGTTACTGAAGGCTAGCCCAGGCTTACTTTGAGGTCAGTGAACTTTAGCCTTCGCACTGTGTTTCTTCCTGCTCAGAACAGCTCCTCTGCCATCAGGAAAGTCATCTTAGCCACACTCAGAAAGTGATTCATAACTGAAAATAAAGCAGACTACACACCTCGCCACTTTATTTCCCCCACACTCCCTGTATTGCCTAATCCCGGTGCTGCTGGCCTGGGCAATGAAAACACTGCCAACATACAGCCCTGCCAAACAGTCTGCAATCCGTCTCCGTAAGTGGAGCCACGCAGCCGCAGAGCGCTTCACCTCGCACTCCAGTGTTACGCGGCCTCCCCAACCCCTCAGCACGGATCCCCAGGCTGCTGCTGAAGCGAAACAGAGGCAACAGCAGCAAAAGTGGGAAGGACAGCACAGCCACTGGCTCTGACCGAGATCTGTGGCTCCCCAGCAAGTCAGCAACAACTTCGGACTTGAACTGCACAACACACATGCAAGCAGGACAAGCTTTTAAAAACAACTTCAGTTCCAAACACATTATTTACATCCTCATCTCCACCTTCATCTGCAGAGCAGAGTGAGGCATGATCTGTGTTACAGGGACAAGCAGACTCCTTTCTGAACTCAGAGTCTCCTCAAAGCATTCGTGCTCGTCAGACGTGTGGCTTAGCTGACCGGTTATACACATCAGCATCACACTGGGAGTTGAGAGCCCATCAGAAGGCATGGAGCAATCACAGAGTATTTTAAAAACTGAAGACTCAGCTTTCTCAGTGTAATTGGAACATGAATTACTGTACTGCATGTAGTTTTAACGCTATGCAAAATAGACCGCTCGTGACGATGGCTGTAGGGCACAGGTGAGATCAAAGCTCACAGACGAAGCTTGAAACAAGCACTGTATCTTGTTAGAACATATTAAAATCACAGAATCATGGAGTGGTTGGGGTTGGAAGGGACCTTAAAGATCATCCAGTTCCAACCCCCCTGCCGTGGGCAGGGACACCTTCCACTAGACCAGGTTGCTCACAGCCTCATCCAGCCTGGCCTTGAACACTTCCAGGGATGGGGCATCCACAGCTTCTCTGGGCAACCTGTTCCAGTGCCTCGCCACCCTCTCTGTGAAGAACTTCTTCCTGATATCTAATCGAAACCTCCCCACTTTCAATTTAAACATGTTACCCCTTGTCTTGTCACTACAGCCCCTTGTAAAAAGCCCCCCCCAGCTTCCTTGTAGCCCCTTCAGGTACTGGAAGGCTCCAATAAGGTCTCCCCGGAGCCTTCTCTTCTCCAGGCTGAACAAGCCCAACTCTCTCAGCCTGTCCCCACAGCAGAGGTGCTCCAGCCCTCTGATCATCTTCGTGGCCTCCTCTGGACTCGCTCCAACTGGTCAATATCCTTCTGATGTTGAGGGCTCCACAGCTGAACAGAGCACTCCAGGTGGGGTCTCACAAGAGCAGAGTACAGGGGCAGAAATACTCTCTGTTGTTAAGTACCTTTCATCCTTATTTAACCTAACAGGAATCTGGCTAAAAGATGCATTATTTTAATAAAAACGCCGCCTGCACACCCATCCGCTCTCAGAGGAGTGCACCAGCACGCGTGTGTGCAGGCAGCCCTTACCGTTCATCAGCACCTTAAGCTGCTTGTCATAAAACTCCGTTTCCTTCTGAGAGACGAGGGCACATTCAGCACACTGGCGCACAGGGTCCACGAAGCACATGCGAGGCAGAGGCACTTTTTTACTGCAGCACTTGTCACAGAAGCACTTCCCGCACCTTCGGCAGTGATGCTAAGCGTAAGAGAACGCCCTGGTTATTTATGTCCACAGGAAACTATTAAAGAATAATTTGATGAAGTGGCTACATTAAATATCCTCCGCTCCAAGAAACAAGAGTTTCTCAAGTGCAAGACATGCGAGTAGAGGGATCGGTAAAGGAATTTCAAGCGGGAGAAAGGAAGAAATCTCTGAATATGGAACACAAAGGACTGAGTACAGTATGAACAAGAGCACCACAAGCCTTTGTTGGCACTCTGTGGACATGCTGCTATAGCAGACCAGACAAGACACCCAAAGGGCTTCTCTGGGTGTCCAGTCAATCCTTCACCTTACTGTCAGTAAAAACACAAGGGAAGAATGGCTTCTAGGTCCCTTCCCACTTCCAAGCAAAGACTGTGGGACACCTCCATTGGACATTCTATTCTTCTCCCTTAAAATTTCTTCTCGTGTTTTCCCCACAGAAACTTAAGCCTAAAGCTACTTCTCTGTCAGAAATATCAGGCAGCATAGCACAAGTCCAACAAAGTTGCAAAATCGGATCTAGTATCGCAACGCGCTTCACAGCTACTAAATCTGCAACAAGTGGCTTGTGCTCCAGATCGCTCTCGGGGTGTGACAGTCCCAGCAGCTCCTCCTGATGCAAGCTCTCGTGTCAGAACAAGTATTCCCAGGCAAGCAGGGACTGATCTGCAGCTCAAAGCAAGCCTGAACACTTGGATACAAGGAAGTGACACGCTTCAGTTTTGGATAGTGTTAGGCTTTCCTTCCAAATAAGATGCAAAATTCTCCAGAGTACCCATTTCCCAAGGCTACCTCTGTTCGCTTCCCAAAGCTCACAGAGGTAGAGCTCAGCAACCGAGTGAATTAGCGCTTCTCAACCCCAACCAACCAGCCACCGTGTCCTCTACCCACCCAACTGAAGGGCAAAACACGGAACTAGGAGAAGTACGCTCCGTGGTTTAGAAGTACTGGGATCACCAAACGACATCCTAATGCTCTTCAGGCCTCCTGAAAGCCTACCCCTATCTGCTGTGACATACCAGTATGTCTGGTTCACAGTTTCTCCTTCCCTCTCCCTCCAAAACATAAATTAAAAACCACTGACTACGTCAGCGCCTCCAAGTCGCACTTCCACGTGTGCATGCTACGACAGCGTCCATGCAGCTACGCACGGGAGTGATATTCCCTGCTAAAAGTCACTGCTGGCCTTTTTTGGGATGCAGTTTTCTTTCTCTAGGCAGAAACCCCCAAGGTCAGCAGAATGTTTTCCAACAGCAGCATTCCACAGTGACCTGCTTTTAACCAGAAATGCCCTTTTCCAAACCTGAGATTAAGTCCTGCTTTACTTTCAGACCAGAGGGAGAATGCAAGTTTTGGTTCTCCACATTTCAACAATACGGTTCTTCAGTGCAAGAGCGTAATTCATTACTCCCAAAAACATCTTTGCTTACATCTCCACAACTAACTGTGTCTCCTAAAGCACAACTGAACCAGTTGCCTTGGATTCTATGTCAGTACTGATGTTAGCAGCCCACTCCAGCATGAGTTCCCCTAACTCTTCCTTTGAGAGTAGACAGTAAATCCTGTGGACACACAGTAATTTGGAAAAAATCCCTAACTTTGCGTTACACACTGAGCCACGAGAAGCATTTCAACAGAATTAAACCAAAAAGGACCTCTGCTCAGCAAACGCAGAACAGAAAGAAAAACTACTTTAAGTTACGCCAGCCTCTGCACGCTATTCTACTGAAACCTCCCACCTTTCACATCGAAACAAGTCCACGTTAGTATTTTTCAACCGTTAATGCTTTACATTTCGTTAGTTTCTCTTACCTTTCTAGTTATGAAGTCAAATTTTGTATCACACTGCATACATCTCGGGCACTAGAAAACAATACAAATTGAGATTAATCCTCAAGATTTCTAAAGCTTGAATCCTACTACCATATACAAAGTCTCAGCTTTATATTATGCCCTAAAATAAACACCTCCAACGAACTTCCATCCTTGATCTTTTCACCATGGATGGCTTTCATTTGTCTTCATACCGGTGTAGCAAAACAATGTCATTGGTCAGACAGAAAGAAAAGCTGCCAACCTCATTCTCCCTACGGAATGCTGCATCTTGCCGGGAGTCACAACCACGTTTCAGAGTACTTACCATGCGTAACAACGTCTGGCTACCCAGACAGAGTCCAGAGTCTGCTGCTTCTGTATCAGTGGTCATCCTCACTGTACTGCAGTGTGCTACTGTGACCCTCTGCTGACTCACAAAAACACCGTTTTGTGTATTTTAATGCTCGCGGTACTTACACATTTTTGAAACATGCTAGGAGATACTTGGTTTTCTTCCAAGCCACTAAGACTTCATTTCTGTTCCAGCTACAGAAATGTCACTTCCTGAAATATCTTTCCCAAAACACGCTTACACCCACACTCCTCCCAGCAGAAAAGCCAGAAGAAAATCGAAATTTCTCTCTCACAACTAAGCAGAGTTTGAGGGTGACAGTTTGGATTGTCCAAACCAGCGGACGCGATTGGTGACTGTTAGGACAATTCACGTTTTCTATGCAGAAAGTCACCTACCAAAGGGCTGAGAGTCTGCACTTACAGGAGAGTTTAACCAGCACTTGACGTATTTTGATCCACCATATCAAAAACCACTCTTCAATTGCTTAAAAAGCCATTTGTGTTGGATTTATTTACAAATATTAATGCAAAATTATGCCTGACACCTGACTCAGGAAAACATGATTAGATCCTGTAGGAAGTTTTACAACTCTAGAAACCCAAACTCTTTAAACCAGACTATCTCAGACTACAGCAGAACGTCACCTTAACAGCATGCCCCAAGCCGGGCAGGTGCTATTTGTTAAGCACACAGTAATCACCTTTGCCTTTAATTAACATATTTCAATACTTAACCCTTTATCTTCTATAAAGACTTTGAGGTTACAGCAGCTTTTGTCACCGATTTTGGGGACTTTCGCTTCAGCCAATGCCCAACCACTGTCACAAGTCTAAAGCCAAGGAAGTATTACAGCAGCTAAATTAGAACTTCTGTAGAAACCGCTCATGTTCTTTTGAAGTACAAGATGGTTAATAATTTGCAACAGTTTACATGAAGCGTTCTGACATCTAAACAAAAGTTTAACACATTAGAGAGTACCTGCAGTCACTGGTGGAACATAAATAGCTTACTGTAACAAACACTGCAGGTAGCTCTCTGTTTCTAACCCCCCCAAGAGAACTAGAAGTGTTCCTGTACTGTTTCAAATAGGCTACAAACACAGGCATCCAACCCCCCCTTCTCACAAGGGCTGCAGAAACGCTTATTCCAACACTCACTGGTGAATAACCTTCAGCATAAAGCAACTTCAGTATTCCCAGGTTTCATCTCTCTGCCAAGCAGCACTCCACAGCCAACACCACATTTTCCTCTACACCAACTCCGATTTAGTGCTTTAATTTTTTGACATGTAGCTTAAGAGCTTGTCTGGGAGCAGGACCTGTCAAAAATTTTTGCCTACTCTGAATTTACCAGCAGTTTAACTCCTTAAAGAAAACATGTTTGTTTGGTTTGGGGTTTTTTGGTCAGAAATTAGGAAGTAGAAGCCACAGACTAAGGCGGGGGGTGGGGGGGGGTGGGGCAACACACGCTCCTCTAAGTGCTGTCCTAAACAGATTTCATGCACAAGGTTACGCTAAACATACACGTTGCTTTTCAGGAGGAGCAAAGTTACCCATTCTCTCTTACTGAATACAAACTCCATAGAAAAAATACTTCTGAATTCCAAACCTATCCTGCTAACACTGCCTGATACACAGAGCTGTCATCAATAAACCACAAGTCAAAAGGCATACGGAATGAGATTTTCCTACGACAAGGTTTTAACGCCAGCGAGCTCAACACGCTGTTCCTTCACGACATCACTGCTTTAAGTGCCCAAATCAAGTGAACCCATTTGCATAATATCAACTTCTACTTTGCCTGGGAAGAGATGACAATGGAAAACCATCTCAACAGGTGAATCCTTCCTGTTCATCCATATGCTGACATAATTAGTGAGTGCACGAGTACTGGAGTAAGCTTTACAGCCTAAAGGGGGGTTTTAATCACATTTACAGAAAAGCAAGCATGACGTTTGAGTTAACTTTTCCTGTCTTCAAGACACAGGCTTTTTAAAACCACTGCAAATCTGAGCTTTTTGCAAAGTGGAAACAAAAAGATACGAAATAAGAAATGAAATTAAAACGCATGTCACTAGCATATTCATTTCACATACACATAGCACTAATACGAACATCAGATTACTTCCCACAGGAAGAGGAAAATGGAAGAACATCCAACAGTTGCTGGATCTTGTTATTAATTTAGAAACACTACGAGCTGGTTCATTACAAACAGCGTGGAACTTCTTACGCATTAGCTGAAGCACGGTGATGAATGTGCCTAACGCTCTGGATCCAGGCAGAGGTGAGAACACTGTGGATGGACAGGAAGCTGTCCTTACCCTTCACACACCTTATTTGCATATACAGTAACGAAGCCATTCAAAACGTGATGCAAGGGAACACTGGGTCAAACCCATTAACACGGTGAACTTTCGCCTATGTTAAACTTCACAAGCTCATCAAATCACGCCTGAGCGAAACAGCGGATGCCAGAGAAGAGCACGCTGCAAACATCTGGCAGATGGGGCTTGCAACACCCTGGTATTACAGCTGCACAGGGCCAATTCACTGCCTGAGCCGCACGGGTTTGCCAGCGGCCCGAGCGCAGCTCTGTCACGCGACTAGAGCCGACTCAGGCCGGGCCCACAGGGGAACCAGCCACAGAGAGCTCAGCTCCCTCCCACAGCAATCCAGGAGGCCTAAGGAACCACTGCCACTGCATCCGCACATCCCAGCTCCGAGACATCCAGTGTTCCGCAGCCACAGGAGGATCTGGCACGCAGCTGGATGTCACCAGGGTTGGCCACCTCTGCATTCCACACACACATTTTACTCAGGTTCCAGTCCAAGTTTTCCTTAACGGCAACATCAGTTGAGCTCCGCTGGTGACTGACAAGGACATTCTGGGTTAGACAAGGCACATGCAGTAACCAACAGTTCAAGCTCTGTCTCAAGTTTCATGATGTTCAGCACAAATTTTCATAACATCATCCACCTTGACTCATTATTTATGTTATAAATCACACCATCAAGAAGTCTCCCGTAGTCCTGCTTCAGTCTTATACTTCAAACTACTCAAAATAACTATTATTTTCAGACTATATATTGCTGTGACATAAAATTTAAAAAATTAAATATATTTCTTATACAAGTTTCCTGAAACTACTAACTAGCATAATTTTTAGGTGGCTTTCCTTTCAAAAAAATCAGTCAGTCGGCTTTTCCTACGTAAGAAAAATAAAGCTACTGGATTTGTGAGTGTCCCTGGCTCCGCAGCAGAACCCAGCGTATTCGAAAAGCCAGATCAACATTTGCCAATACCAGTCTCTTGTCTTGGACAAGAACACTCTTTTTGTTTGTTTTACACCTGACATGGTACCAAGAGCAAGTGTTCTGCTGAATTCATTAACTAGGTAACACTGTCTCTTTAAGTTTCATTTTATTAATAAAAACGTGGGGTTTATAAGCTTTCCTGTGTATCATGTACCTGCTTTATTTAAGGAGAAAGGTTGTAACTTATTTGGTTATCCGTAACCAAAGGGATGTCAGAATTCCAATACACTTTAAGAAAGTTAATAACTTTCTACGTAACAACCATCAAGATTAAGATTATGAATTAATAAATGCCTTTAAATCGTTTGCCTACAGCACACTTCCTCTCAGTACGTAAATATCACCGAGTCCAATGCAAAGGCAACATTCGGTCACAAATCGGCATCATCAGCCAATTGCCCACAGACTACAGGGAAAAGCTGGATTTTAAGGAGACGGAATAACGGTGGTACAGCTGTAATATACAATTCAAACTAACACCACGTACCCAAAACATACAGACTTGATTCTTAAATATATCTAACTATTTTGAATAAATCCTACCACCATCCTCAACCAACCTTCAGCTGAATTATGACGGCTCTGGGTATTAAACTGAGTTAGAAGCAGTTGCGTTTTTGTTGGTTTGGTTTTTGTTTTTTTTTTTTTTTAATGAAAATAGTCTGCTATAATCAAGAACTACTGACATAAAGCTGCATTTCAGAAGGTCAGGGAGAAAGCCAATTTCAATTTAACTGTCACACAAATTACACCCACTGAGGATGGTGTCGGCAACCAGGTCCCCAGGTGGCCTAGGCGAGCGCACGCAGGGCACAGCGAGTCACCTACGCAGCAAAAGCGGACTCCGCGCACCGCGAAGGGAAGCCACTTGCACAATGACGGCTCAGACTTCGCTACAAGCTCACCGATAACTACACACCCCATCTGCAACACGCCCAGCGCTCCGCGCCACGCTGGGTGCCAGCTGGCTGGGAGCCCCAGGAGCTCAGCGCCCATACTGGCAAGCGACACCCCTCTCCGGTCACTGGAAGGCAACTCACCTACGCTTTGGAAGGCAAATAATCGGTTGCTACTGATGACAGGGAGGATTTTTTCTTATTATTCTCAAAGTATGGAAGAGAATAACTGGAGACAACACTCACAAGATATTTTAGCAGACAGCTTGTTTGAAACAAGTTGAAAAAGTCACAGAACTGACTTACTAGTCACGCACCTCACGGCAGTAAAGGGCGGCGTGAGCTGCAGAAGCTGTGAGCGGATCTCCAGCATTATTACCATTTTGCTGAACTTTTTGCCTCAAGAGATGGTCTGGGCAAAATTTCCTTCCTCATTTCTAACCAAGGAGGACACGGCGCTCCCATACAAAACATGACCATGTCAGTATCTGGCAAAGAATGGCTTGGTTTAATGACTCCCTGCTTAAATTCACGCTGGCTCACCTAAAATAAATGTTCGTTCCAGGCACGTTTAAATGGGTTGGCACGCAGCCACGCCACAGAACACTGGCACTACGTAAACACAGGGCTGGTTCTGAAGCTGGATCAGCAGCTAGCTGTAGGGACTGGTAACGAAGAACGCTTATTACACGGAACCGAACATCATCGCGAAGGTCACCTGAAAAGCGTTTGAAGGCAAAGTTGGCTGAAACTCTTAAGTTATTCAACGCGCGTCTACCGCTGTGAACAGCCAGAAGGGCTGTTCTGACTTAGCCTTACTGCCCTAACGCTTTGCCTTCTGATCAGTGTGATCTTCAGAATTACCTCTGTAAGCATTTAAAGGGATCGCTTCACCGAACGTGACTGCCGCAGCGCTCGCTACCGTTTTAACCCGTTAAGCACCCCGCTGATTTTCGTGACAGGGCCGCACATCCCTGAAGGAGCGGCAGCCCTACCCCTTCCAGCCCATTAATCAGAGCGGAATAAATAAAAACGTGGATTACAACTAAAAGAGCCGCTCCCGGGCGCGACCGAGGGCCCGGCACG